>NC_137984.1:6138805-6388805 GCF_963924665.1 Micromys minutus
TTGTACCAGTGGTTGTACCCCACCAACAGTGGAGAAGTGCTCCTCTTTCTCCACACCCTCACCAGCGTTTGCTGCCATCTGAGTTTTTGATCTTAGTCATTCTGACTGGTGTAAGGTGAAATCTCAGGGTTGTTTTGATTTGCATTTCCCTGATGACTAAGGATGTGGGGCACTTCCTTAGATGCTTTTTCGCCATTTGATATTCCTTAATTGAGAGGTTTTTGTTTAGCTCTGTACCCCATTTTTGAATAGAATTGTTTGATTCTCTGGCATCTAACTTCTTGAGTTCTTTGTATAAATTGGATATTATACCTCTATCAGATGTGGAGTTGGTAAAGATTTTTTCCCAATCTGTTGGCTGCTGTTTTGTTTTCTTGACAGTGTTCTTAGATTTACAGAAACTTTGTAATCTCATTAAGTCCCATTTCTCAATCTTTGACCTTAGAACACAAGCCATTGGTGTTCTGTTCAGGAAAATTTCCCCTGTGCCTATGTGTTCTAAGGTTTTCCCTACTTTCTCTTCTAATAGTTTCAGTGTATCTGGTTTAATGTGGAGATCTTTGATCCACTTATACTTGACATTTGTGCAAGGAGATAAGAAAGGGTCTATTTTTATTCTTCTGCATGCTGAGTGCCAGTTGAACTAATACCATTTATTGAAGAAGCTGTCCCTTTTCCATTAAATGTTTACAGCTCCTTTGTAAAAAATCAAGTGACCATATGTGTGAGGTCTCATTTCTGGATCTTCTATTCTGCTCCATTGATCAATGTGCCTATCTCTGTACCAGTACCATGTGATTTTTAATACAATTGCCTTGTAATATAGCTTGAGGTCAGGGATGGTGACTCCTGCAGATGTTTTCTTGTTGTTGAGGATGGATTTTGCTATTCTAGGTTTTTTGTTATTCCAAGTGAATTTGTACATTGCTCTTTCCAACTCTATGAAGAATTGGGTTGGAGTTTTGATGGGGATTGCATCGAATCTGTAGATTGCTTTTGGTAAGATGGCCATTTTTACAGTGTTGATCCTTGAGTCCATGAGCATGGGAGAATTTTCCATCTTCTGAGACCTTCCTCAATTTCTTTCTTCAGAGATTTGAAGTTCTTGTCATACAGGTCCTTCACTTGCTTAGTTAGAGTCACACCAAGGTATTTCATATTTTTTGAGACTATTGTGAAGGGTATATTTTCCCTAATTTCTTTCTCCACATGTTTATCCTTTAAGTAGAGGAAGGCTACTGATTTTCTTGAGTTAATTTTATATACAGCCACTTTGCTGAAGTTGTTTATCAGCGGTAAAGCTATTTTTCACCAAAGAAGAAAAAATATTGAGATTTACAAATGAAACCATTCATTAACTCATATTTTGTTTGTGGTTAAAATGAAAAGATAAAGAGTAGAAAATTGAAAAGTCAAGGATAAATGGCCATAACTCAAGCCATCAAGAAGTTCCATAGGGAGAACAAACAGACATAGATGTAAACTGGACAGCTTGAACTGAGATGCGACTCAGGAGGGGGGTTTTAAAGATAAACCTGTTTTCTTGAAGCTGTCTGTTTTCTAAACCAGATTCTGAAGTCAAAAGCTTCCTCTCCACTCTAGAGTCATGGTCTATTGATATTCCTCCCTGTGATTTTTCAGTACCAATATCTCCATAATTAAAAACACAATGTCATTGGGTAAAGCAAGAACTTTTGTGTGACGATCCAGATTCACCAGGAAGGCAACTACTATTTTTGCAATAGACAAAAGAATTGTTCCTCTCAGTTTCATTTTTCTTCTTACTGCGAGTTTTTCTTCTCATGGCAGATAGAGAGAGTTAAATAGCCCAGTTAGGAACAAAGAGAAGCTTAGCTGTTCACGTTCATTGTTTCATAATGTATTAGAAACACGGCGAACAGTGGCGAACAGTGCTTGTTTCTCCTTTTTGTAATTGGGCAAGAGAATTGTTAGGCTTGTAAAATGCTTCAGTTCTAGTTCTCAGTAAGGAACTGCTATGCTCAAAGGTTCTGGTTATACCCAGTGTTACAGTGATTTTAATTATGTAGATATTGATACTGAAAATCACAGGGAAGAAAATCAATAGACCATGACTGTGCATTGCGAAAAAAGTCTTTGACTTCAAATTCTCGTTTAAAAGGCATACAGCATTAAGAAGACAGGTTTAAATTTAAATTAACCATCTCTAGGTTAACAAGAATTGTGGTATATTTATGGAGTACTACTCAGCTATCAGAAACAATGACTTTATGAAATTTCCAGGAAAATGGATGTATCTAGAGAGGAGTAAGAACTAGGGAGGGTATAAAAAGAAGAGGGGAGTGTGGCTGTGAGCACACATGGGAAAAAAAAAAAACAGCCTGATGTAAGTGAGTAATCGAACTCTAACATGTCTAATGATCAGCTTTAGGTCAGGCTGCAGTTTTGGGTTTTGTGTACACATCTTTCTAATGTTACAGTGTGACACTTCTGACTTGCACTTTTTCCATACATTGCCCCCTTAGCACATATAATACCCACAGTTCTGTTCTCCATTGAACTACGGACAGCAAGATCCACATTTTGTCATTTTCTAAGTATCAGGCAAAGATCATTGCAGAAAGCTTAAGTAGATTTTATTAAATGAAATTCTATTGCTTAAACTTGAAAAACATAAACATTTAAATTATAACACTATTATATTTATTTGATGAAACATTTGGTTTTAGTGCCCCCCAAAAGCCTTGGTAGGTGCAAAAATTCTGTATAAAAATTTAAATTGTGACAAATCATATCCAGGGCCTTGGAAAATGGCTCAGTTTGTGAAATTCTTACTGTACAAGTACGAGAACTTGAATTAGATCTATAGAACCCATTTTAAGAAAACATGGGAAAAATCCCAGTGCTGAGGTAAATAGGAGAGTCTAGCTGAATTAGCATGCTTTGGAATCAGTAACAGATAATTCCAAAATATAAGCCAGGGAACACATTTGATATTGAACTCTGGCCTCTACACACATGCCCACATGTGCAAGTGTATCCACACAAACTCTTGCCTACACACACACACACACACACACACACACACACACACACACACACATACACATGCAAATATGTACCACATACAAACAATTACTTGATATGACCATGTGGAGTTCATTCCAAGAAGATGACTCATAGAATGTGAGGAAAAGTTTTAGTAGTAACCATTGTTTTAATAAAAAGTTATCAAACTATAATCATTTATTAAAGAACAAATATAATCATATCCCCCAGTATGAGGCTAGATCAATCAAAATTTTCTGGACTTTACATTTAAGATTGTGGGAATATCATGAATTCCAAATATAGATGGTTTAATATACATAGAGCTATGACTCAAGACTATGGAGGGTCGCAAGGACTCTGCTAAGAATTGTTTAATTTTACTCTCAGAGGTGAAGACCAGATGCTGTTGGGCTCTATTAGGGTAGAGGTCTAGAGATAAGACAAACTTCCTCAGAGATTATTATTATCCTTAGAGATAATCAGACCAAACTGGATGGAATTCATGGGGTCCAGTGTACAATTTTCCAAAACATAAGAGAGTTAAGTTTGAAAATTAATCCCTAATATTAGAACTTCTTACTCCTGATCAAATTGTACTGTAGAGAAGAAATTTTTGAATTGGGATACCAAAGAACAAAAGGAGTATTTTTAAGGGCACAAAATTCTTTGTTTGTGAAATTTCAATGTGCTGGTTATATAGCCAGGGTCTGTCTCCTGTAGTTCAGACTGGCCTCGAACTTATTCTGTAGTCAAGGAGGATCTGGGACTTCTCATGTTTCTGGTTTTCCCTTCCTGAGGACTAAAATTACAGATCTGGGCCAAGCTCAGTTTATATGGTGCTGGTGATGGAACCCAGAGGTTTTTGCATGCTATACAACTGAGTCATATCCTTTGCCCTTTAACTATGTATACATTAAGTGAGAATGCACTCCAAACAGAAGACCTATTAACCATTGATGGGCTGACTCTAGTCTCATTCTGCCTCTAGTTTCATTATGGCCCCAGAGATCCCGGAAGCAAGGGTTGTCCTACACTGTCACTGAATGGGTGAGGGATTCCATAATATTTATTGTCCTATAAATGCAAACCTCCAACTTGGTCATTTGGGATGAGAATAATTTCTTAAACTCAAACAGAAATCTCATGTTTTATTCATTCTCTCTTCCTTTGCTACCACAGAAGCATGGCAGCATGCTGTACCAGGAATAGTTTAATTCAAATATGTTAGCCTAATTAATGGAACACTTAGCTTCTTGACAAATAATTTCACATAAAGTAAGAAAATTTAGAAATTATTTTTTTGTTCTAATTGAGCATAATTAAATCATATGTTCAAATCAGCAATTGAGATTTTTCCAGTTAAAGCCATCTGCTTCACTGTAGTGATTTCTCAATTTTCCCTCCCTCAATTGATTTATTTCTATCTAATATAAACCACTCTCTTCTAGAGATGAATATATGTATATCTAGAAAGGCAATAAAGAATTTGGGAAAATGTAAATAGTGTTTGTGTTCTTTATAAACATTGGCAAATGCTGCCCAAATTCTGCCGGCACTTCCTTTATCCCTTCATCTTAGGAATTTGAATATGGATATACATTTTATTTTGTGATCTCTCATAGAAACATAAGGAAGTGGAGGATAGTTACTAGCCTCATAATTTGACATCAGGTTTCAAATATTTTAGTTTCAACACTGGTTCATTTTTGGCACAATGAGGGGAACTTGTAGTGTGACTTGTCATGGATTTCTAGCCACGCTTCTATGTTATTGATAACGCTGATCATTGTCTAGAAGCCACAGATGGAAGCAAATGTCTTACACGGTAGTGAGAAACACCATTTACACAGATAGCTGTGCACATTTCTCAAGTGCTTCTCTCCCAGTAGAGACTCAGATTTCATTAGCTTCCTTTTTATTAAATTTACTCTGTGCGTGTGTATGTGTGTGTCTATCTCTCTGTCTCTCTGTCTCTCTGTCTCCCTGTCTCTCTGTCTCTCTGTCTCTCTCTCTCTCTCTCTCTCTCTCTCTCTCTCTCTCTCTCTCTCTCTCTCTCTGTGTGTGTGTGTGTGTGTGTGTGTGTGTGTGAGTGTGGAGGTTGGGAGATCAGAGGATGACTTGTAAGCATTCAGTTCTTTTCTAGGTTGAACTCAGGTTATCAGGGTTAGCAGTAAGTGTCTACCCATTTCTCCATGTAACTACTTTCCATATAAAAATTTGAAGTGATTGTTTAACTATGGATACACAGGAGGTTGTCTATACTTTTATTCATGGGAGAGTGTCTATCAATCAGAAAGATGCAAAATATATTATTGGAGAATATTTATACTGCTTTTACAGTCCCTGATCATACTTAGACCTGCTACATTCTCTTTGTTAACATTTCTGGAAACACACAAACACACAGACACATTCAGAAGCACTCTCCCCTAGTTTCCCTAGTTAATTAAAAAATTCCTGGAATTACTTTGATTAGAGCAGAGTGATTTCCTAAACACAATAGCTAAACTATAATATCAGTTGTCTAGATCTGGTTCAAGCATACCTCTGATACCAGGAGATGGGTCAGCGCTTCGTGTGGGTGTCACTGATACCCAAGGATATCCAAGACACCATTGCAACGAAGGAGAAGAATGCTGAGTTTGCAGAAACAACACATCCATACAAGCATAGGCTGGCTATATTTGCTGTGGCTGGGAGGTATGATGGTAATCAGTTTCAATATAGACATTTTTTTCTGAAGCCTCTCCTCCTCCTCCCAAATCTAATCCAACTCCCGCTGTCCTGTGCATATTTTGAATTCTATCTCAGCTTTTGGGGTGTGCCCTGTGGGGCAATTATTATGTCTTAGGAGTGTACAGATTGGAAATAGGCCAAAGGTATAGCCAACGCATTTGAGAATTAGGATTTTTTTTTTTTTTTCTTTTTTGTTACAGAGAATAGGGGAGCTTTGCTAACAAATGCTGTTAAAACTTGCAAGTAAATCACAATGTATAAACATAGTGGTTAGTATCAGTGAAGTGACAGATTTGGGATGGAAACTCATCCTTCTGCTGGTGATTCTGTCACTGACAAAGAAGACTGAGATCTGGGCAATAAATAGCAGTAAACAGATGGTGACCAAAGGATGTGCAAAAGGCAAAGGTGAACAAAAGCACACTTGATGTGAAGAGTAGTTGCAAGTCACAAGGCACAACTGCTCAGTCCGTCATTTACCAAGTAAATTAGAAGGCCACCCTTAGATGGTAAGGATGTCGTTTCAGTTACACAATAATAAAAACCAAGTATGTAGGGGTGACAGTAGGTCTAATGCTTTAGTATCTGCAGATGGGAAAACTGGGGCAGGGTGGTTATGTCTTGATGACTCTTTCCAGCTGAAAGGACATAATACAACGTTGCATAGTGACTGGACATTTTAATAGAGCCCCAGTTGAATGTCCATTATAATGTGGAAGCATGGGCTTCCCGTATGATTTGTCTACATTTACTCTTCAAATACAATCTCTTACTCTGCCACCCCCATTGAAAACCATAACTCTACTTTTTTGACTATACTAACCAAAACTATGTCAGAGATTTGATGGAAAATGTAACAATATTGTTGGGGGCGAGGAAGGTTATGGGCATTTTAAATTCCAAAGACTTTCTAATTTGCATATTTAAGCAGAAAATAGTAGAAACTTTTTAAAAAATGCACAGAATTTGTTACAAAGCATAGGGTGGAATGAGATTTTGTGGGATCAATTAAATATACACTGGATATTATGGGAGTTTCTCACATACACTCAGTTCTGAACATAGAGGATTATTTATGAAAGTATGTTCAAACATTATAAATTGTGCACCAGTTTATAACATGCTTGGGAGTGGAAAGACAGTTATAATGAAATTTTCATATTGCTTGGCAATCATCAATGGAATTTTTGGATAATGGCCTCAGCAAGAAGTATCCTTTGTAGAAGCCTGAAGGGATTATGGGTAATAGGATTATCGCCTTACTTTCATCTTGCATGAACACCTTCTGGGACAAATGAAGAGCCAAAATCAGCCTTTTATTCTATGGGTTACCAGAATATGTGGACCAGCCAGGAAGTGATCCCTGACAATCTGCTTAACTTTGTGTCTGCCTATGAGAGCAAACATGAATGAATCAAATTTGAAGAGAAAATTTTGACCATTTCCATCCATCATTAATGTTCAGCACTCCCTTGGATGTTAGCCACAGTCTTACCTTTAATCACTGGACACCCTTTGGATAATGTACCACACCTGGGACTAAGGACAATTTACCACTTGCAGATGGGTTAGGACTGCAGTTCTCCCTGACAGAAGTTTGCATTTGCTCAAGGTCCCAGAGGTTCTTCTTTTATAGTGCAGTTATATCCACTAAAATTATAACTTTCAAAATTTCTCTTCTATTTTATTGCCCTCATGACATATTTATAACTTCTACAGCTTAAGTGGACATTGTAGAGATTTAGTGCTGAAAATTTTCAGCAGGGGGACTGAAGACCACTACAGCTGAACTCAGAGACTTATGCCCTGGAATGACATGTTATAAGATGCCAATGAAAAAGCATATTAAGTTTTAGTTTCTGATCAGCTCATACCAATTAATGTACTGACAGTCCTCTTTTCTTAGCTTGAGATTATTTTAGGCAGAGAGAAACTGGGTTCCTTCTTTTTTTAAAAAATTTGGTATTTTATTTATCTACATTTCAAATGTTATCCTCTTTCCCAGTTACCTCTCTCCAGAAATCCTCTATTCCATCCTCCCTTCCCCTGCTTCTGTGAGGACACTTCCCCAACCACCTACCCACTCCTGCCTCCCCTCACTGGGATTTCCCTATATTGGGGCATTGATCCTTCCCAGGACTAAGGGCCTCTCCTCCCATTGATGTCCAACAGGGCCATCCTCTGCTACATATTCAACTGGAGCCATGGGTCCCTCTACGTATACTCCTTGGTTGGTGGTTTAGTCCCTGGAAGCTCTGGGGGATCTGGTTGAATGATATTGTTCTTCTTATGGGCTGCAAACCTTTTCATGTCTTTCAGTTCTTTCTCCATGTCCTCCATTGGGGACCCTATGCTCAGTCTGATGGTTAGCTGCAAGCATCTTAATCTGTATCACTAAGACTCTGGATGAGCCTCTCAGAAAATAGTTATACCAGGCTCCTGTCAGCAAGCACTTTGTGGCATTAGCAATATTGTCTGGGTTTGGTGTCTGCATATGGGATGGATCCTCAGGTGGGGCAGTCTCTGGACGGTCTTTCCTTCAATCTCTGCTCCACACTTTGTCTTCGTATTTCCTCCCTTGACTATTTCGTTTCACTGTTTAAGGAGGGCTGACGTATCAATGCATTGGTCTTTCTTCTTCTTGAGTTTCATGTTGTCTGTAAATTTTATCTGGGGTATTCCAAGCTTTTGGACTAATATCCACTTATCAGTTATGTGTGTTCTTTCGTGACTGGGTTACCTCATTCAGCTTGATATTTTCTAATTCCATTCATTTGCCTAAGACTTTCATGAAGTTATTGTTTTGAATAGATGAGTAGTATGCTGTTGTGTAAATGTACAACATTTTCTGTATCCATCCCTCCATTAAAGGACATCTGGGTTCTTTCCAGCTTCAGGCTATTATAAATAAGGCTGCTATGAACATAGCGGAGCCCACTCCTGGGCATATACCCAAAAGATTCTCTAATATATAACAAGAACACATGCTCTGCTATGAATTGTGACATGATAAAGTCCTTTAATTAATTCCAATTCTGACTTACTTAACAGTACTCCCTACTAAGGGGTTGTAGCTTGAATTTGGAAAACAACCCTGCTAGATACCCAAGTCACCCTTGGCCATTCCTCTCAAAGTTGCAAGGATGTGCTGTCTTTCAGAAGCAGAAATAGGAACTTCTAAGCAGCTCAGTCAGTACCTCACCATCTTTCTCTGTGTCTTTTGCCTCCACCTGTGCTCCCTAATGCCAGCCATGGTGACCAACCAACAGAGTACATCATGTCTCTGTATGTCACAGACATACAAGATGTGGTTAGTGTCAGGGATGGAGAGTAAGAACTCATTTTCCTTAAGGTAACTGAAATATTGAATAATGTCCCTGTCACTTCTCATTCCCACCCCAATGCCTAGATGACATTTGTTTACTTGGGGCCCTATTCAACTGTATAAGCACTGCTATCAATTTCCCAACAAGAAAACACATTTTGAAGTTGAAAATTATACATTTTTCTCTTTCCTCATAACCATCTGTTGCTTTTTTCCATTTCCAGTTTTAATAAAATCATAGCTTAGCTCAAGAAAGAGCCTGCAATGATGACACATTGAATCAATGAAAAACTATGAATGAGAAATGAAAATGAAGACCAATGATGGTAACTACTCCCCAGCATCAGTCACTGACCTATCCGTTTGTGTTGCTGCAATACAACACCAACTAATACCAATTTGGGGTTAGAAATGATTGATTTCAGCTTACAGGTTTCAGTCCATCATTGACTGAAACAAGGCAGGAACTGAAACAGAAGCCAGGGATGGATGCTGAATATCCATTTGGATCTCCTGTTCAGGGATGGTGCCAATCAAAGTGAGCTGGGCCTTCCAACATTGCTCACTAATCAAGGGGACACCCCTTAAATACACAGACAATGTGATGAAGACAGTTCTTCAGTTGAGGTTCCCTTCCTCTATCTAACTCTGGTTTCTGTTAAGAAGATTGACCCAAGTTAGCCATAGCGACATTCCCTCCCCTTTATTCCCGTGTTTGATCTTCTAATTCTACGTTCTGCCTTGCAGGCAAGTCAAAATTGGAAACTGACAGACTTTCATTCAAATGGTTCAACAATCTGTTATCTTGAACTCTCTTGCCTGTAGAAAACCTGATCCTGATCACAGAAGGATGAAGCTGCAGCAAGTACTTTAAAGAAGAGAAGATGAACAGAATCTGAATAGTTAGCCATGGACCAGGGATATGAATAAAAGATTATTTGATTTTCAGGCAAGTACTCAATCCTGCTATTCCCTAATCCAACCATTCTATGTGGGTATGTCAAAATGAGGTTTAAATAATGACTAAAATTTTTCATTAAAATAGATTCAATGTAAGCAATCACTAAAATGGTGTACAGTTTTAGAAAAAAAACATTAATGTTGACAATAAATATTGAGCAAAAAAGGGGTACTTAAATTTTGTCATGGAATGATAAAACTTCATGAACAAAATTAATTTTTAAGATTAAAAATGTATATATGCATTGCCTTTACGCGTGTATATGCTCTGAATCTGTGTATGGCATCTGTGCAGGACAGAAGAGGACATTTGATCTCCTGGAACTGCAGTTACAGTTGGTTATGAGCTACCATGTGGGAGTTGGGAACTGAACCTGGGTCCTCTGCAGGAGGTATCAATTCTTTTAAATGCTAAACTACCTCTTCACATCCCCCAAGTTATGATTTTTTATTTTTTGTATAAGTACTATTATTTTTATTACTTATCATTAGGTAGGTACAATCTCACTTATTTCTCTGATTAAGAATAAAATAACATGGCCAAAAGCAACTTGGGGGAGAAAGGGATTATTTTAGGCTTATAGTTCCAGAACGATAGACTACTCTGCATAGGTAAGACATGTCGACAGTCAGAAAGACCTGGTGGCAGATGGAAGAAGCCTCTGATCATATTTCATCCAACTTCAGAAAGCAAGGATAGAACAGGAAGTAGAATGAGGTCTTCAAATTTCTAATTCAAGCCCCACTGATATCTGTCCTTCATCAAGGTTCCTCTACCTAAGGGTTCCAACTCCTTCTCAAACAGGACCACCAAACCAAAACCAAGTATCCAAATGCATGTGCATGTATAAAACACGCTTTTGTGATTTAATTGTATTGACTAAAAATGTCCATGTTTGTATAATAGTGTTAAAATTTTGAAGTTGTTACTGACAAATTGACCAGTTCTATTAGCCTCTGTGCCTTATATTCTACAAGTGCTGAAGGACAGAAGCCTGCCATAGACAGACAGACAGACAGACAGACAGGCAGGCAGGCAGACTTACTGAAGGTCTGTGTGGGTTAAGAAGGCTGCCTCTGCTGTCTCACTCAGAAACCTGCCTGAAAAGGGGCTTCTGGAAATTCGGCCAAGAGCATCGTTTATGAGGTTTCAGCACATGACACAGGACCTATGCTATTCTTCTTGATTAGAGCTGTAGTGGAGGTGACCAAAGAACTCAGCATTTAAAGGCCCTTACTGTGTCACTCAGTACTAGGTAACTGAGAATGTGTTCCTTGATGTTGATTGTCAGAAGATAAATGTATCTTAGCCAGTATAGGAGGGCATAACACTCTATCATACTCTGGATGGCTTAAACAGTAGAAATTTATTTTCTCACAAATCTGAGGCAGAAAGTCTGATCTTAGGGTTCCAATATGCTTGGCTTCTGATGAGGACTCTTTTGTTGGCTTTGTAGACAGCTTTCATGTCTTGGTGTCTCCTGATGTAAGAGCATTGGTAAAAATTATTTAATGCATATAATATTATAAAGTACAAATATAAATAAGATATAATATACTGCATATACACATACACATGGGCATGCATGCATGCACACGTGAACGCACGCACACACACACACACACACACACACACACACACACACACACACATGGCTGTCATTTTCTGAAACCAATTACTCTTAATGGCCCAGTCACTAGCACTACCACATTGGAAGCAAGCACTTCAATATACAGATTTTGGGAAAATATGCTTCCATCTATAGCACTCCCCTTAGGTTTACAAAACTTATGATGCAAGGAGTTATTCGCTATTGCATTATTTGCCACAGCTAAATATAGATGCAAGGACAACAATTCCATTTAGTCAAAACATTTTATTAGGATCCGCAATGGACAAGTTCTGCCATGTCAAAAGGCTTCTAACAATATCTTGATCTCCACCTTCAAATTTCATAAAGTCTTTGTTTATTAATGATGGTTTATATAGAATTTGTATTTCCCATTCATATTCTTTGAGTTTTATGAGGTAAGGTGGACTGATGAATTATACGATTGTAGATAGGAACATAATATCAGACAATGCGGTAACAGCACATCTGTTTTAGTGACGTTAGCATTAGGAAGTATACTTTCCTTATTATTATTTATTGTTAGCACTGTTACAAAAGTAATTGTGTTATTATTGTATTTGGAGTTGAGAGACATACAAAAACCTATAGACGAAGCATCAAATAATACCTAAATTATATTCCCTGTAGATACTACAATACTGCAGTCATTTCATGCCACTCCTGCTACTGTTAGGGTGTATGCAAAATGCCAGGACATTTATTAGTTGTCTTTGACTTAATAGTGCATCCCTCTAGCAATCTGCATATTAAAATTAAAGTGTTTTCTCTTGGTACTTGTATAGTTTTGGTGCACATAGCACATATATAAGACACGTGCTTATTAACTACGCTTTGGGACAAGGATTCAGTCCACCAGGAGATTCTCATAAAGCTTAAGGCAGTCAAATGTTCTGGCTGCTTAAATTTTTATTAGTTCTTTGAGAATTTTCAGAATGCACTGTGTTCTGGCCATACACCTTTTCCTCTCCCAACTCTATTCAGGGTCACTCCAATCTGCCCGACCTCCCTACCGACCAGCTCTATGTCCTCTTCTCTCTCTGTCTCTGTCTCTGTCTCTCTTTTCATACACATAAAGTGGATATGGGAGGTGTGTGAACTCTCATGCTCCTGGCCATGCACATATACCACACTTAACTCTGTAAGCTCTGTAAGCTCTGTAAGCTCTGTATTTTGCTTCTAACCCACCACAAATCGTAAAATCTTGGGTTTTTTTTTTTTTTTAAGCATGACTTACAATCTAGTCACACTGGCAGTTTGTTTTAACCCTTCAACATTAATTTTAGTCTGGATATGTACAAATTTATTTCATATGTCTGCTTCTTTTTCCCCCTTAATTGCCTAGATGAATGAACTGCACTTGGGTAGTCCTCCTGGTATTGTGGTAACTACACTAACAGTTACTTATACATTGTTAGCTTACATTGATTTGTTTCAGGATGGTTTTACTCAAAAAATAACATAAATTTGTCATTATTTATAAATACACTCATCCATATTTCATCCAAATTTATAGTTTTTTTATGAAAAGATGATACTCTTGAGACAGAAAAAGTTTTTTTCCTTCATCAAACCTTCCTCTTGGCTGTCTATCCCTTCTCTGTGCTAAAATCATCCGAGTATTTACTTTCTGATCGTTGATGTCATGCCTGAACTAATAGGAGAAACTCACTGCTTTTGTTGACTAGTTCCTTTACCCTGAAAGCCTTCCTGTTGATTTGTGTAGTGAAGTGCTGTCATGCATTGTAAACTTCAAAACCCCATTTTGGTGATAACTTTAAAGCTAACATTTTGTTATCTTCAGACTCTTAGCATTGTCTCAACCATCTGGCTGTAGCATTTCTGTTTCGCCTGTGTTTATAGCCAGCCTGTTCCATTCCCTTTGAAATGCTGTGAGGTTTTGCTTTAATCTTTGGGGTTCTGCAACGTCAGCATGGTGGGTTAGATAGAAGTCCGTGTTATTTGCCATGCTTCTGAATTATTTCTTTGTTACTTCCCACTCATCTTCTGAATCTTTTTTTTTCTAAAACTATTAAAGAAATATTGAAATTTTGCCTCCACGTCTATTAATTTTTCTTTCATGTGTTGTTGTTTTGTGATGTCTTCTAGCTAATTTCTGTGGCCTATTTATAGGTTTATGGTCTAGCTGTGCCCCATTTTGAAATAACTTTTTATAGCACATTGATTTGCCATTTCAACTAGCCTCTTCTTCCTTCCTTTCTTTAAATCTTTCTTTCCATTCTGTTGTATTTTGTTTTTATTGAGTCAGAATCATACTCTGTAGCTCTGATTGTCCTGAAACTTTCTGTATAGATCAGACTGGCCTCAAACTCACAGAGATCCTCCTGCCTCTGCCTCTGCCCCTGCCCCAGCCCTGTCCTCTGGCCCCCTCGCTCTACCCTCTACCCTCTGCCCTCTGCCCTCTGTCCTCTGTCCTCTGCCAAGTGCTAGGGTCCAAGGCATGTGTCAGTATGCCTGGCTAAACTACCCTAGTTTTTATTTTCACAATCTTTAATTCTGTTTTTCAGTGATAGTAAATTCAAATAATTGGCTATATTTTTGTTGCTTTTCTTTACTGCATCTTTTTGTAACTTTCTGTTTCTGTGGTTGTCTGCATGAAATTTTTTGGTTTATTTCCCTTCAGTTACTAGTGACTTTTTATTTCTTTTTTGTTTTTTAAATTATGCCTGCCCACCTGTGAATGGGTTGTATTTATGTCTGCCTTAGGAGATTTTAAATGTTTCAAAACCACAAAAATTTATATTTCATAATATTAAAGACAAGGGAGACTGGATAGGTTTACTCTTTCTATTGCTGTAATGTTCTTTTCATATTCTTAACATATTTAAATAGGAAATTATTATATTAATTCTCTTATGATATTTGTAGATGTAGTAAAAATTGTAAGAGGCTAAAATATCTGCTTTCCTTAATCTAAAACTAATTTAGGCACAAAATAAGGTGGACATAAATATTGGTTTTGTCCAATCAAGTCAACACTCTCAGCATTTTCAAAGGGTGTAAGTGCCTTCCTGTCTGGGTCACAGTCTCTCAAAGTGTAGGGCACACATTATTCTTCTTAGCATCTTGAATGCTGTGTCTTGTAAATTATGTGTATGCGGCAAGCCTTTGATTTATTAAAATTACCAAAACTGTATATTGAAATCACCATTTTCTAAGTACTAAAAAGAACTTTTTAAACTATAGACTGTGCAGTAGAAAGATACCTTTAACTATCTTAAATAATAGAATTTCTAGCTCAGCCAAACAGTAATTCATTGGAACATATTTCTGTAAAGCTTTAAAAATGAAGTGAATTGAAAATTTGACCATCTGAAAGCAATTACCTGTTTTAGCTCCTGGTAGAACTTTTCTGAGCAAACGTCTTAACGGCTTTCACCGATACCACTCTTTCTCATGACAGTACGTTGTATTGTGCTTCAGATTATCATCAACCATCAAGTCTTTCAGGTTCATCCAGGTGCAAATAGTCTCATCATGGATGGAAAACTGAAAAACAAACAAAACACACACAAAAGACAAAAGCAAAGCAATAATCCATCTTCTCTTTGTTAAGTATTCTAGAGTGGTTTAGGCATAGAGAGAATTCTTATATTTTATCATCGCGATTGTTCTGTATCAGCACTAGACTTGGTACTAGTCATCAGAATGTGGTGAAGTAAAGTTTCCTCAGCTTTACTAGTTTCATACAATGAAGATGCACATGAAGGGTTATAGATGTCACTAGACTTAATTTTAGTCTATCATCGTATTTAGAGGGGAAATGACACATTAATGTCAAAGGTCACTTTTCCCCATTATTAGCTAAGTTTCACACAGATGTAGAAACAGAAGTCAGTGTTTATAACGAAAAAATCTCTTCCCACATATGACAACAGATAAAAGAGAGTCTTTTTATGTTAACATTACTAGAGGTATTCTTTTAATTTGTTTATTTAATTTTTTCTTACAAGCAATGTATTAAGAAAGTATAAGCAGGCCATGTTTTAGTCTCCTAAATGCAGTATACTGCATTTTATTTATCTATTTATTTGTTTATTCTGAGAAAAAGACTCACTCTCTCGTCTTGGCTGGACTCAAATGTGTTATTCTCTTGCCTCAGTTTCTTATGTGCTAGGATAAGTTGTCTAGACAAGTTCAGAGATTTTCTTTTTGGACTTAAGATTTATCTCTGACTCTGATCTCTGGGCCTCTGCTCGTTTCCAGGCTTTGTCTCTCACACAAGCTTCCTTCTCTAGTTCTCCTTACCCACCAGTGTCTCTCGGTTCTACCCACACAAGCTTCCTTCTCTAGTTCTCCTTACCCACCAGTGTCTCTCATTTCTACCCACACAAGCTTCCTTCTCTAGTTCTCCTTACCCACCAGTGTCTCTCATTTCTACCCACACAAGCTTCCTTCTCTAGTTCTCCTTACCCACCAGTGTCTCTCATTTCTACCCACACAAGCTTCCTTCTCTAGTTCTCCTTACCCACCAGTGTCTCTCATTTCTACCCACACAAGCTTCCTTCTCTAGTTCTCCTTACCCACCAGTGTCTCTCATTTCTACCCACACAAGCTTCCTTCTCTAGTTCTCCTTACCCACCAGTGTCTCTCAGTTCTACCCACACAAGCTTCCTTCTCTAGTTCTCCTTACCCACCAGTGTCTCTCGGTTCTACCCACACAAGCTTCCTTCTCTAGTTCTCCTTACCCACCAGTGTGCAGCTTCTCAGCAGACAGCCACACTGAGCTTTCCCCTAACAAGCCACAGTCTGAAGTCCAGCATTTAAAAATCTTTTTTACTCCATTTTGGTTATATTCCTTAAAATTTGGTGAAATCTATCTATTATCAGGGTTTATACTTTATTGATCATAGTTGGTAAAATAATTTAGCCACATGTTTATTTTTCCACCAAGAACCTTAACAGGCAAAAGGCTTTGCAATATTTAAGAAGATTTTGCAGCATTCCTTTCCAAGTATGGTTATGGGACAAAATTAAAGTACAAAATAACAACTGCCTTAACTTACCATATAATGTAGCATTTTGTTTTTACTTAACCCACGATCATTGTATGTACAGGTGAGGCTCATTGTGATACTGTGATACATGTAGACATTCTATAATAGCATTAGGGTAGCTCATCTTATTACCTTTTAAGAAGCAAATTGTTACTGCAAGTTCCTTCATTACCATATGTTAAATAGCTGGTATCCTAGTTGGTTTAACTAGACACATCCTAGAGTCATCTAAAAATAAAGTCACACTTGAGAGATTGTCCAGATATGACTTTCCTGAGAGCCAATGTGTGGGAGACTGTAGAGTTTTAATTGATTTAGGATGGGCATCAGCAAGACCTGGGCATGTGGGTCTGGGCCAGATAAGAGAGCTAGAAAAGCATGAGCATGCAAGCCCACCACCAAGCAGCACTCCTCTGATTTCTGCTCTAAGATCGTGCTTAAATCCCAGTCATAACACGCCTCAATAATAGACTCTGACTTGGTAGTATGAGCCAAAGAAACTTCTTTCTCCTCTAAGTTGGTTAAATTGTTCTTATCACAGCAAAGAACTGCTCTATTTCAGACACAGTGAGTTTGAAATATGCACATGAGCCAACCGTGTCATTTGTTCAATCTTCCCTGCAGCCTGCAGGTAAATATCATGTGGAAGAATATAGTTTCACATTAAGAGTTGTCTACAGAGCCAGACGGGAGGAAAATGAGGGTAGTTAATGAATGGAAGTGGATAGTGGGTGATGAAATAGAGAAGTAATTATTTCAACAAGAGATTCCAGAGATCTGAGCTGTCCTTACATAAGGAGATAGTTGGAATGGAGAGAAAACCATATTTTTTTGACTATTTGTAAATTATATTGGAATTTTTATTTTCTAAATAGGCACACACACCATGCAATTGTGAGATGATTTGTTTATTCAGAGATTGATCATTATATAG
The DNA here is from genome assembly GCF_963924665.1 of Micromys minutus. Lineage (NCBI taxonomy): Eukaryota > Metazoa > Chordata > Mammalia > Rodentia > Muridae > Micromys > Micromys minutus. The sequence continues at coordinate 6,156,440 of NC_137984.1, forward strand.
AACAACTGAAGAGTCATCTTGAACTCAGGACAGAAATTAGGCAGAGGTTAGTTCTCTGATGATTTTGCAGACCATATGAAGATGTCTATACAATTCTGACCATAGGATTTTGTTAATATTTAATAGAATAAAATAGACCCAATTCAATTTTCTTGTAGTTATTCATGAACACTACTTGAATGACTCTACATGTATGTACTGGTTAGTTTTTTTTTTTGTTTTTGTTTTTTTTTTTTTTTTTTGTCAACTTGACCCAAGCTAGAGTGATCTAAAGAGAGCAACCTTACTTGAAGAAGTATGTCAATCAAATTAGCCGAAAGTCAAGTCTATAGTGCTTGTTAGCTGAGCCTGTGTCATCCAAGTGTTCCTAGGGTGTAAAATACAGGATGAACAAGGCACTGGGAGCAATCTAATAAGCAGCATTCCTCCATGGTTTCTGCTTTAGTTCTTGACTCCAGGTTCCTGCTTAAATTTTTGTCCTGTCTTCTGTCAGTGATGGAAGCAATAAATTCTTGCTTCCCCAAGTTACTTTGACCAAAGTCTTTATTATGGCAATAGAAAGAAAACCAGAGCATCTGTCAAATGGATAAATTGTAATTTGCTTAAGAATCAGATGTTTGGTACCTTTTCTTAAGATTTATTTTAGCTTTGTGTATGTGTGTGTAGGCCAGAAGAGAGTCTTAGATACTCTTGAGCTGTGGTTGTAGGCAGTTGTGAGCTGCCTTATATAGGTGTTGGGAAGACAACTTTGGGCCTTTGCAAGATCAGCTAGTGCTCTTAACTACTGAGCCATTTTTTCCTGCTCCATATTTAGATGCCTGAATGTCTTCACTATTGTAAACACAACTATGACAGATATGTACATAAATATCTTCCTGTAAATAGTCTCTTCAATTTACCAAAATTTATAAATCTGGGGCAAGATTAGAAACATTATGTCTTAAAGAAGTCAGACATAATGATGACCCAATTTCAAGTCTTATTTTTTTAGATTAAAAAATGTGTAATCACTCAAACTCTTAATTAATCTATTTCATTCCATTTTAGTTCATACTTTAAGCCAAAGAAAAATTTAAAAATACAAACCTGACCATGTGTTTTTTACTAACCCTTGCACAATGATGTTTCAATATGTTCAATGATGTTTTTATAGAAAAGCTACACAAATTTAAGACTATAATAAGACTTTTTTTAATATATTGCCAGGTTGTTTTTAAAGAAAAGTATACCAGTTCATACTCCTAGTAAGCAATGTACAAGGTATGAGGCTTAATAGACCCTCACCAATGCATGGACCCACGTAAAAGAGGAGCACCAGTCACTCAGCAAAAGTTTTTTTCTGGAGTTCACCTAGTGTTGAGCAACCATAAAGGTCTCCAACTCTGTCAAAACCTAACTAACCTCTGGATCTTTGAACAGATTTTACTGAGAAGATTTTACTATGAGATTTAGTGCTTTAATTCATGGAGATCTAGTGGCTTGTGATTTAATTCATATAAATGTTTCTCAGTTTTTCTGATGGCTCACTGGCTTTGAAGATACAACTTGAATTCCTGCTAGAAAAAATAGTCTTGTTTATCAAACACACACTGAGAAAGGCTGCCTGTGTCCTTAACACCCCAGCAAATGGTGAATTCAGTGCAACAAGTCATTACATCTCCAAACTCCCTTTTTACCCTGATTTGGGGCTTCTGGCAATATGACTTGTAGTTTAATCTACCTTTCTAAGAAACAAACCTTGTTTGGTTTTGAGTTCTATCTTGTCGTGGCTTTTTTCCCCCCAAAGTTGGGAGTGTAGAGATTAAGCTCGTAGAAACAGGTCCTGTTCTGCTGTCCTTTGACCATAAAGTACCCTTGAAGTAACTCCCTGGTTTAAAGGAAAATCCAGTTCAAGTGTCGTATGGTGCTAAACACAATTATTTACAGAGGAGTATATCTCTGCAGAAAGGATAAGCTACCAAAGACAGAGTCCTTGACCCAAGAGGCTTAAACTTGAAGACAGCACTAGACAAATGTCAGGTAACTGTAAAACAACAAGGGTTGCCATGTAATCAGTCTCCGGGCACTGAGGATGCTGGATGGAGTTATTCACTTCCCGTCCATCCTAATAAGTGGACTTTAGAAAAGCTCTGCACACGCTGGAACCCGGAAATACTTTGAAATGTAAAAGTTCGAAATTCAAACTTTTGTGGGAACAGTTGGAAAACAACAAAGACTCAACATCTGACTTATTTTAGCCTCAGTTAATATCATGTAGAGAAGACTTATCTAGTGCAGGGTCATTATAGGTGTGGGTTTTTAAAGATTTTACTGGGCAATTGTTTTGTAGTGCTAAGACTGTTTCTTCCATCTCTTAGCAGCTTTTTTGGTGAGGCAGGGAGGATAGGTTTAAGAAATTTGTTTTAATTCTGTTTATTTATTTATTTATTTATTTATTTATTTATTTATTTACTAATAACACAGTAAAATATACTAAACACATTTGACAGGAGTGATTCAAATACTTAGTGGTTTCAATTTCATTTGTAATTAGTCTTTCTGAGTATTCTGGCTTTGGCTGATAACATTATTATAGGAAGAAAAATATAGTCAAGTCCCCAAGTGATATTTAGTCATTGATAGTTTAATGTGTGTTTATTTTTTCTTCCAGATTTTTATTTCAGAATATAAATCCTGGATTATGTTCTCAAAGGAATTAGAACTATTTATATGTTTGTTTCCCCCTTAAAACTCTTTAGTCCTACTTCCCTACCCCCATCTCCACCTCCTGTGCTCCTTATAAAGGCTTAACAACTGGAAGGTCTGGAATCTGATGGTCTCCTCTCTTTGACCTGATAAGGTAGCATAGCTGCTTGTGAAGACTTCCCACAGAGCTGTGAATGCTGTCCCTCTGTGGACAGAGAAGTAATCTGATCTTCACATGGGATCAGACCTGGGCCTTGTCTGTCTGCAACTGTGTGCTCTATTGAATTACACCTAGTGTTTCCTGCCCACCCCACTGAACCACTGAATTCCTGTTCTCAGAGGCTGCCTAATCTTCACAGCTTCTTACCTCCATTGGGGAGCATCCACGTGGTTGTTCAGTGTAGGAAGGCAGCAAAAGCAGCAATGATCTGTTCAGCAAGAAGTGAGGGCAGGAAGCCAAGCCCTAGTATTTTTTCCTCAGATTTCCTAATATCTGGTCCCTAACTTAAAAAATACCACTGATTCTTAGTGAGGACCATCTCCCCTCAGATAATCATTTCTGGAAGTGCCCCCACAGATTTAATCAACCACAAGTTCATGTCAGTTGATTCTACAGCCAGTCAAGTTGCTGACCAAAATTAATTATCAAACAATGTAAGGTAAAGAGTGTTTTCTGTGGACAGCAGAGGCCTAGCAATACAGATGAAAGCATATGAAAGACTGACTAGGAGACGAACAGCAATGCTAATATAAACCTGGGATCTCAAGAAACAAGAAATGGTTATGGAACGAACTACATTGTTATAAAAGAAAACTGCCTAAGAAACAAAACACAACTTTTATGCAAAACATATTTTAATAATTGGGGCAGCTCAGAATACATCAGCTGGAACGTAGAAGGCAGGAAACTTGGAGATACCACGTTAGTAGTGAAGACTCAGATGGCTATTGAATGGTAGTAGGGGTAGTGTGTGTCTTAATAGGTGGTCTGCTCTATTCACTAAAGTAGGAGTCAAAACAGAAAGAGCCAAGAGAATAATGAGTTATCAGCTCAGTTTTAGTCCTGAAGATTTTGAGACATAGAGAAACAATTTGGTTAAAATTGCCACTAGATACATTTTAGCCCATAATAAGCTAATAATTGCATTTAATTGTTGCGGTAAATAATAAAAGATGTACTACCAGTTCCAGCTCCTTCTCACTCTGTGCAGAGCCACACAGAGCCGCGGGCCACTGAGGTTGATCTGCGGGCCGGGCTGTGCGGGCCACTGAGGTTGATCTGCGGGCCGGGCTGCTTCTCTGTCACACCGATTTTACACTGTCCTCGTGGTGGGTAGTTACCACACCTGACACACACATTCTGAAGGCACTCCAGCATGGCACCCCGCCACACCAGCCCCAGGTATCTATACCCGCCCTCTCCTGGCTCTCCTTTTGCCTGTCAGAAACTCTGCTCACATCCCCTGTAGCCTGGGAAAATCAAAGCTCTAGAAACTTGTGATTTATCAATCAGATTTATGTATTAAATTAATCTACAATACATCCACACAATAAACTCACAACCAATTAATAAAATGCAAATCGCCCGCCTAGACAAGATAAAATTGACCTAGACCACCTAGATTTGGATTATTCTGGGCTGTCTCCATCTTGATTCTCTTCCTTCCTCTTCTCTCCCACCTTAAAAAAAAAATTTGTCCCTGCCCAACTCGCTACTGTTGAATAATGTATCATCTTGACATCAGCTTACAGTCCATATTTAGAGAAATTTCTTTTTTCATTGCTGTCTATCACTTTCATTATCATTATTAGTAAATATTACCCCATCTTCTTACAAAGGCTATGAAGGACAGAGACATACAACTATAACTGTCACATATACAACTATGTAGATAAAACCTACACGAAAATAATTAGACAAAAAAAATACATTTAGCAAAAGTCTCAGGTATATACCATAAGTAACATATGTGGGAAAAATATCTAAGGGTGGCAATGTTTAATTGAACCACAAAAGGCTTCAAGTGCTAAGAAAGACTAAATTTCCTTAAAACGTAGATTGGAGAGGATATCTAAGAGCATAGTTTTTAATTTGAGGCCAAGAGTGAACGAAGTATAGATTTTGTAATTACAGCGCTGATGACATGAATCTGAAAGATGGCATCATTTAACCTAACCCATGCCTATCATGTTGGCTATTAGAAGGATGTCAACCTAATAATACTTCTACAGTCACAGAAATTATTTCTACTTCTGGCCTTAAAAATATGTTTACCTGAGTAGAAAATGTACTGAAGAGGCCACAGAGTGTGGGCTCTCTGAAAATAAGTGTAGAAGGATGGAAAAATTGTTCTTCGGGAGATTGTCTTCAGCCCATGCTTGAGAGTCACCTTAGCCAATGCTTGAGAGTCACCTTAGCCAATGCTTGAGAGTCACCCTAGCCAATGCTTGAGAGTCACCTTAGCCAATGCTTGAGAGTCACCCTAGCCAGTGCTTGAGAGTCACCCCAGCCCATGCCCAGGACTCTGTCCACCCAAAGCTTAAGATTCATCAGTTACATTGAAGTGAGTTCATTGAGGATTTATGGTTTCTTCTGTGGTTGCTAAAAACTGAAAATACATAAATAGGCAACATTGGCATTTGTATGTTTTAAGTGTCTAGAGCTGTATTACTAAAGGGTCTTTAATTGGTGGATAAATGTGTTCAAAAGTTAAATGTCTTAGGACCCTGAAACATAGTGAGGCACAGATGTGAGCCACACCCATGATGCTAAGCTTTTCCAATTGGTATATTAGATAAGTAAAGGAAGCAGGTGAAATTAATAACATTGCATTTTCATTTGTTGATATATATGAATTATCAGCATTTCAACATATAATTACCATAAAATGTTTTGTTGGGAGTTTTTTCCAGGTCTTCATGTTTACTATGGAATTCTGTTACTTTCCACATGAAGCACTCCTCAACCCAGACTAAACACATCTGAAACCGGAAAGCAGCCAAGGGCACAGTATATCGGAGGGACAGAGACAGGATAACCGGCCCTACATTTCCATTCACCATATTTGGGTTCTAACATCCAAACTAGCTGTTACTAAAGCCTTTCAAATTCTCCACAGGTCAAACCTTTTGATTTTATGTGAAAAACTCAGAGTCCATAAGAAATATGAAAGAAAGAAAAATAAAAATGGAATTACATCTTTATATCTTTTGTTGTCCAGACAAAATTTTAGATGTTTTATGCTTATTCCTTACTGAATTGAGTCCACTTCATCAGCTATTTGCAGAATTACATAGATATATAAGTAAATTTAGATATAAATGCAAATAATTTCTATTTATAAAATCCAGTGAACAAAGAAATCATAGTTCAGAGTACATTGTCCGAGACTCCACACTTTGAGTGGGTAGTAGATTTGTGAGTCTCACTCAGGCTGACTGTCCCATCTCTGGGGTACACTTTGGCCACACTTACCTGTCTCGTAAAGCACATTTTTAGTAGTACTAATTCCAACTGTCAGTAAATTGTGTGATCATGTAGTTTGCAGACAAAACAAGCAATTGACCAGATCCTGTAACAGAAGAAAAGTATTAGGAAGAGCATTATTTTATTATATTTTCATTGAAAATTCATTCAATATATTCTAACTATAATTCTCTCCCCCTTATAACCTTCTTTCCTCCCTATCCACTCAGCCCCATGGCTTCTTTTTCTCTGTTTTTAGATAACGAAATGACTTCTAGAATCTATGAGGATGACCATAGCTAAAACTACTAGCAACAGGGAATATGGAACACCTCACCCAGGCACAAAACTTAGACCCACAGTTTGTCCTGCCTACAAGACGTTCAGGGGTAAAGGTGAAGCGGACTTTAAGGGAAGGGCCAACCAATGACTGGCACAGCTGAGACCTGTGCCATGAGAGAGAGCTCACCCAACTATAATGATATTCTCCTATACTTGCAGACTAGCATAACTGTCTTCAGACAGGCTTCATCCAGCAACTGATGGAAACTGATGTAGCGACAACAGCAAAGCATTAAGTAGAGCACAGAGAATACTGAGGAGAGGGGGAGGATTGAAGGAGCCAAAGGAGTCAAGGACTGAACAAGAAATCCTATAGAATTAACTAACCTTGGCCCATAGTGACTCTTTGAAATGGAACTGCCAACCAGAAAGCACACATGGAACATACCTGGGCCCTCTGCACATGGGTCACAGTTGTGTAGCTGGGTCCTGAATTTGGATCCTTTGTGCCTAACTGGACTACCTTCTAAGATCATCAGAAAAGGTGCCTAGACCTACTGCAACTTGATATGCCAAGGCTGGTTGATATCCATAGGAGTTCTCCCCTTTCCTGAGGACAAGGGGATGAGGGGTGGGTGACAGGAAATAAGGTGGGGGGGGGGGAGAAGAGGGACAGGAAGCTGAAATCCCCGATGTAAAGTAAATAATTAGTTTTAAAATGGGGCAAAAACGGAAACAAAATTACAACAAATAAACCAGAATGAATAAATTAGCAAAATAAAAGCACAAGAAACAAACACAAACACATGCAACACAAAATCAATTAAAAAAAAAGCATACACAGATTTCCTTCTGTATTGGCCATTTACTGTCAGCTACGTGCACTTTATATACTTGGTGAGAATACATGAAGAGAATCGAGTTTTCCTTTTCATGTGCTTATCAGCTGATCGGCCTTCTTGGTTAAGGATGAGAGTCATGTTCGCTTCCCCTTCTTACTCCTGAGACCCCATAGGCCTGGCCCTCTTCAGGCCTTGTGCCGGCTGCCTCAGTGTCTGTGGTTCATATGTACATCAGTCCTGTTGTATCTGGAAGACACCGATTCTTTGGTTTCATCTTAGAGCCTTTCTGACAACCCTTTCGCACAGCACACTGATACCTTAAAATTGGAGTTTGGTGAAGATGTCTCATTTAGGATTGTGTGTTCCAAAATCTCACTCTCCACACATTGTCCATTGTGGGCATCTGCATTAGTAAGGATGGAATTATTAAAGACATGTAATTTGGCCTGACTTCTGTTCTACCTGAAGTTGAATGAAGGGTAGAGTGAATCTAAGATTCAATTTATGTATGTGCCTTAAGTTCCTTCAGAGAATCTGTGAACATCTAGGAAGTAAAAGGAAACCAAGAACCTCATTTCCATAGATGTCTGAAACCATAGTATTGAGTTTCATAGACAGATTTTCCTGGACGTAGCGTGACTATGATAAGTTTTAATTTATGAAGTAAGCAGAATAATAGATTGATGACAATAATAAATAAAGATTTATAATAACAATTATTTAAGATCCACTCATTACTTGTTTTAGATTTTTATTTAATAATTTCAGGCGATTAATTGAGATAAGTGGAAACCGAGAAACTGAAGCACAAAAGCCAGGTGGGGGTGTGGGTTGCCTCACCCCTGCGAGAGTGTCTATTACAAAACACAGAAAATAAACAAACAAACACAAAAAACAAAACAAAACACAAACACACAAAAACCCGAATCCAAGCATGGTGACACATCTGTAATCCTGGTAATTAAAAAGCTCAGTCAAGAACATTGTCATTTGACAATCAGCCAAGGCTACTTAGTTTGTTTTACATACACTTAGGTAAATGTAGACACATACACGCTCACATACACACACACACACACACACACACACACACACACAGAGACAGACAGACACACACACACACACACACAGACACACACAGACACACACACACACACACACACACACACCTCACCCTCAAACCAAACAAATTGAAAACCTCAACAAAACCTTGAGGTAATCAAGTAAGGAAGGCAAAGGAGCAATTTTGATTCAGATTTTCCCAGGGTCTGCGCCATGGCCAGTTGGCCTCAGTGCTTTTGGGTTTCTGAGAGGTCGCTTATCTTGGCGAGAGTGTGGGACCTGGGGGAGGTGACACAGGTGACAAAGCTTTGGCTGCACAAACCTGAGTCCAAGCACCACATCAAGATTAGGACATTAAGACAAACTAACAACAAGTAAACGAGGCAGTGCACACCTGTACTTCCTGTACTTGGAAAGAAACACCTGGATCGCTGGAACTTGAAGAACAGCCTGTCGAGCAAAAATAAAACTCATCCGGTTCAGTGAGAACTCCTTCTCATAAGTCGATATGGAAGGCAATAGAGAACAATCCTCAGCATTGACCTCTGACCTTCATATATGTGCAGATGGGTGAGCATACACATGCACTTGCACACACACACACACACACACACACACACACACACACACACAAACACACTAAATAACTCTAATAGAACTTTCTCGTCTTGCTGTACTCGGTCCCCATCTTACTGACACAGCCGTCAGGAGACATTACAGTTGGAGCACATGCTTATGGTGTTGGGGGTCAACCAGTCTATGATTGTTCTTCAAGCCTCTGCAGCTTCTAAGGATCATACGTCTACACCTCTTGTATTTTTCCTGACCAAACCATCCTAGGAGACAGTATGCAGTCAGTCGTAAATACTGAGATAAAAGACATTCTAAAGTCTAAGGCAAACGTGGCTAACATCACGTCTTCCCAATTGTAAATATATTTAAACTATTCATGATGGATAGAAGTTGTTTTTTTTTTTTTTTTTTATCAAGAGAGAAAAATACAACAAAAACCATGTAGCTACCATAAAATAAATGCATATAAGAGACTTATGTATCTTCTTTGATATATCAATGTGTTTGATTATTTAAAATGAAACTTGCATTTGACTCCATTGCGTTAACTCTAAGCACACTGAACAGGGAAATTAAATAATTGTTTCAGCATTCATCACCCGCATGGCAGCCTTGTTTGGAATCTGCTCTAGTTCTGCATGAGGAAGGTGAAGGGGCCGTGAATAGGCAGCACCTAGGTTTTGCTTATCTGAAAGTGAAAGAGGTCGCTACACTGTTGAATTGAATATGGATGATGAAGACAGCCAGAAGGGACTGGGCTTCTTGAACATCACCGTGTGCTTTGCTACTGTGCATAGAAGCAGATCGAAGGTAAATGTCTAGTAGCATTCAGTAATGCTGGTTTTATGTGGAGTTCAAAAGAAAACTATTAGCCCTTTGCCTGTCAACTAAATGCTCTCTAGGGTAGGTATATGGCTGGCACCAGAAACCATCCTTTGACATGGGCCATTTCTCACTTGAAATGCTGAAATACAGTCAGGGGCTCAATAATATTCCAATAGGAGCTGTAAAACTGTGATCATTTAAAAGTGTAAATCTGATATATCTTTCAAGCATTAGAAACAGACCTTCTCCCTGGCTGCTACCAGAAGAAATGTGTCTTAGCCAATTTCCTTACTGCACTAAAGTATTCAGCATTTGCTTAAAGATTTTGAAGCCATGGCTCCAATTGAAATTAGCATACTTGTTGTTGGCACGGATTTTCTTCATTCCAGGAAACAAATGGGAGAGCAAAGCTGAAAGTGATAAAAAAATTTTTTTCATATTTCATCAATATAGAAACCCATTCCACGATATGGTTTTCAGTCCCTCCCCTGTCATTCACAGTACACATTTTAGCAATATTCCTTATTCATACACAAGAACAAGCCATGGCTGAAGGGAACCACCATGATGGCAAATTGCCACAGCCATGTAACGCAATCTACATCCTGAATGTTTTAATAGCATAATGCCTTTGACTGCAACCAGCCAAACTGCAAACCCAAATATCTGATGTTAACATTTAGATAAAGCTCAGAAGTAACAGTACCTGGGAAGAATAGGGTTTGACACTAGTCTAGATCCAGCAAAGGATAGTATTTTGTTCCAGTTTCCCTAGAGAATAACCCTCCCAACTCGAGTTGTTTTGGGTCTGAACCAAGATAGACTGAGCAGCTAAAGAAAGATTCATTACTTATCCTGTCCCAAACGCTGTTTCCCATTATCTGATTCCTAAGGGTTCAGTTTTTAGCCTTGCTGGCAACTTTGGCTATATCATTTGCTCAATCAATCAACCAACAATTTCAGCCAAATAGGTTACCTGACTATAGTCAGGTTATTGTTTTTGTTATTGTTCTTATTTTATTGGACTTGATCAGTACTTTGAGCAAATTCACATAATCAGCTGGTTTTACTATTGGTTTGGCTGTCTGGACTTGTGAGAAGCTCTCAGCGGAGCTAAAAACTACACACTGTTAATAGTAGATCCAGTAAGTATATGTGAATACCCATGAATATTTATAAAGATCTACCTTTGCCTCTCACTGTTGCTTCAGTGTTTGCAGCACATTGAGGTAGGGAGTTTGCAAGGTCTTTTCCCTCTTACTGACAGTCTCTTTCCTGCATTGCTGTCTTTATTATCAGTATCAGTCTTCAACATCAACCATGGAAACTCAAAGGAAGAAAGGAAGGAAGGGAGAAAGAAAAGAAGAAAGAAAGAAAGAAAGAAGAAGAAAGAGAGAGAGAGAGAGAGAAAGAGAGAGAGAGAGAGTCATATGAGTGAAGGTCATGCCAGTGTGCTCGACCACACGGTATGTGCCCTGAGACAGGGGAATGGCCGTCAGTGAGAAGACTGTCAGATTTTATTATTTCTGAGGTTACTGCTTTACCAAATTCTTCAGAGTCTTTCCTACCCCCATTTGGTTGCTCTTCTTCCTTCTCCCCCTCCTTCTTTATCTTCTGTTCTTTCTCTCCAATTTTCTTCTCTCCTTCCTACTTTATTTCTAACAAACTTCAAATATAAAATAGCATTTTCCAGCTTATACCAGGGATGATCACTCACAGCTCATTCATAGGTCTAAAACAGGTAATCCTGAAAGAAAATCAAAGGTGTTGTGATAGACTTTAAAGGTCACAATTTTAATGTCTGAGATTGAGGTGGTTGTGGTCGGATCCTCCCCGAATAAATACGCATTGCAAGGGACAGGTCACTGGGTGAGTAGGCAGGACTCTGAGGTCTGGAAAAGGAAGAGAAGGGAAGAGAAAGGGACAGGTGCCAGTTCTGGATGGGGGAGAGCAAGGAGGCAGAAAGAATGTAGGAGGCCAGAGGTTGTTGTTTCCAATGGCGGATCCTCCAGGATAAGAGAAAAGAATTCAGTCTTGGCCTGTCTACTGGACTGGAGACAAACTGAGACCACCTTGTCTGCCTGTGCTAGCCAGCCTTAGGGTGGGATTTGCTTTTTATATATTTCTCACAACAGGTGGCGATCCAATGTGTGAAGCTAAAACCCACTAGAAATAAAAAAATTCTTAGCCTATGAGTTAGAAATTTAGTCTGGGCAAGCATAGCAGAGACGGGTCACATGATGACTCAAGAGCAGGAACTTCGAGACAAAGAAAACAGGCAGTTTCTGCTGCCAGCCCCGAGGTCCTCTGCTGTGAAAAGTACAGGCTCTAGGAGAGCCTGAGAATGGAACCTTCCTAACTTTGGGGGGGGGGGCAGATATTGACTGAACTGTGAATTTATAAAATTGGGATTATTTCCTTTTAAGATAGATTTATATACAGATTTTGTCCAAATCATGGGAGGACTTTTGCCCATGGTTCAGACCTAGTGTAGAAAAAATTACTCAATGACTCCAAGTAGAGAGCAGAGGTAATTGCCTGTTATGAACAGGTTTTAATAAAATAAATGTCTGTGGCTCTGGGCAGAGAGCAGAACAGATAGATGGTATAATGTAGTCTATAGAATTTTTACACTTTTTGTTCATGGGCTCCACAGAATTTTGGGTTAACGTCCTAATATGACAAATTATAAAAGGCCTAAGAATAGGCTCATACATATTTGTTTAGTTTACTTCATTTGTTTTAAATTGTTTTTATAATCAGAGTGAGTAGGATTATGAGTTTTGTGCTTGTTTTATTATTCTTTGGGAAGAGAAGACAGGCTACCAGATTTCCTGGTTGTAGACTGAAGGATATGCTGGTTTGAGAGAAAGGTTTTGTCTTCGCATTTTTAGAAAAGGTGATTAGTGTTTATACACCTTCCAGAGTCATGTGGGTCAGATATGACAAAGGGAGACTCCCTGAAGAACTAGGTTCAAGAGAATCAAACAAAAAATTTACCTTGATGATACTAAAATTTTGTTTTGAGATTTGTATATTACAGAACGTCCAGTTTTGGTGAGTTTCTTCAACACACATACTGAACTGACCTGCTTGAACTCTTGATCTTGTGAACTTTCAGCTAAATACAGTCAGGACAGAAATATCAGAGACTCTAACAATGGCCTTCTTAAGGCCAACCAACTTCCTCCTTTTCCTTATCCCCATTTCTAGATATCTCAATGGCTATATTCAACAGGAAGTAGTTATGAAGAGTCTTTGTTTCTGTTCCCTGGGCTTAGGAGCTCTGGGTGGTTATTCTGAGACTCTCTTTCTGGGGAATTTAGTAATGATCAGGATTTAACAGGACACAGCTAGAATTGATTGTGTTGCCATCATCTTATTTGGTAGAAATCTTTATAATTGTTACTAAGTTGAAGTTATAATTTCTCACATTGGTATAGAATTTGTTTTGAAGCAGAACCATTTTCATTGGTATAAGTTTCTTCTATTGTTACAAAAATGTTGAAAGTACAAGGCTTGGACCCAGTCCTTCTACAACTGCCTTTACAAACTGATTTTATATGACTGGGTGTATGAATTAAGGGCCAGATAACAAATTCTTGGCACTGAGTTAATTGCTAGGGTATTTGCAAGATATTTTATTTTGAAATAGTTGAGAGTCACTAATGGATACCAATCCAAATTACTTTACATAGTTAAGATAGTTTTTAAAAGTGTCAGAAATTCATAGAATGTGACATTTAATGTTTGTGGTTCAGTCATATCTGCCCCTAGCAGCACCCCTTTCTTGGATTCAAAGAAGCCATTGAACATCAGTGGAGTTGCTCCAGTGTGGTGAGACAGCCACTCGGTATGAATTGCCTCAGTTTACCTATAGACCTGTCCTGTTCATGAGAGACACAAGTTATAGGATAGGGCAGCTTAGTTTTGCCGAGACAGAATGAGCTAGTCCTTAATTTTCCTGTTTTAAAAGTCTGCCAGATGACCTTGGGCCAGAAGTCTGAAGACTGATGCTTCAACTTCCTGACGTACTGGGGTTGTGTAGGTGGGCAGTTGTCTCTACAATTTGTCTCAGTTCCTGAAGCTGTGTTAAGCTTCCTTTATTTTCAGATAATATTGGTGACTTTTGGATTTCTGGTGGGATTGGAAACTAGGTATGGTCTCATAGCCAACTCGGGATATTGAAAGAACATATTTGAAAGGATAGTTTTCAAATAGTATACAAGCTAAACTAGGACATAACAGATACAGAATTATAAGCCCCTTTTAAGTTGGGATAGATAACAGAATGTTCTATTTAATTGACAAAAATGATGAGAAAGGAATGGCACCAGTGTTGGATGGGAGAGGGCAAGAGGACAGACAGAATGTTTGAAGCCAGAGACTGTTATTTTGAGTGGCAGACCTGCCAGGACCAACCATCTGAGGAGTTCTATCATAGAATAGTTTGTAAAATTAAGATACTAGATTCTGCACCCAGTGATTATGCTACCTGTTGGTTTTAAACTCAGATTGTGTTGATTTTTCCTTCATGCGGTAACTCAACTGAGTCCCAGAGAAGGGTCCGGCAGAGCATGGTGTGCTAGGGTGCATCCCAGCCAGCCACTGGAATTTGGAAGCACAACAGCCAGCCATGGGAAAGAGCCCTAGTTAAAAGGAAAGAATGTGGTCTTGGTTTGTCCACCATGCTGAAGACATACCAAGGCCATCTTCCAGTGCTAGGCAGTGATAGTGCGGGATTTTTTGTTATATTTCACTCAACAGATAATGATAGAGTTAGTGATGTCCTGTTTTATTCCTAAACTCACACCAGTTGGAGAAAAGTCTGTCATGAAGCCACAGAAAAAGGTATGGAAATGAAAAAGATTCATAAAGATGGAAGGCTACTTGGGAATCACACTGGTTGTTCTTTTTCTACTTACATGTATTGAATTTGAAAATGAGTGTTCTATGTGGAAATAAATCACCCAATTGAAATATTGTTTGAACCAGAATCGGAGTAGTTTATTTATGTCAAAAATGATTAAACATTAGAGATAAAAAGTCCTATACTACATCAACAAGTTTGGTGATGGGAATCTTTGAACACTGAAAGAGAAGTGATTCTTTAAGTTTGTTAGAAAGAACTTAAACTCTAAAAGAAGCTCTGTCTAAATGGAGGATTATTAATTATGAAAATTTTCTTTCTGTGTTAACCGGCACTTCATATGACAATTTAGTTGTCCTGGAAGTGCTTGTGGAATTACCTCATTAGGGTAATAAAATAAATGTTAGATGAATCTTACAAATGCCAACTCAGCTCAGTAAACAAGTATGGAACATTTAGTGCCAGGCACTGAATTGAATGCCTAGGGTTGACAAAATTGTGGCCTGCTGTCTCTATACCCAGTTAACAGTAGTTTCCCATTACGCCATCAGGTTTTGGTAGTTACCTCAGTACTTTTCCTCAAATTAAAAATATATTTTACAAAGGTAAAAAAAAGTCACCATATAACTTTAATCTCATAAATTATAATCTAGATTTATTTTTTCTTGCTACTAATATATTTATTCACACAGAGAGAAGCCACATTGCTTTTGTTTGATTTGGTTCCATTTGGTTTGTGTGTGTGTGTGTGTGTGTGTGTGTGTGTGTGTTTTGTTTTTGGTTTTTTTTTTTTTTTTTTTTTTTTTTTGGTGTGTTGAGACAAGGTTTCTCTGTGTAACCCTGGCTGTCCTATAACTCACTTTATAAACCAAACACCCTTGAACTTACTGAAAATCACCTGCATCTATCTTCTGAGTGTTGGGATTAAAAGCATGTGCCACCACCTGGTTAATTTCTATTATTTTATTATTTTGGTGTTTATGAAAAACTCAGCCTGTGTTTGTTTATTTATTTATTTATTTATTTATTTATTTATTTATTTATTTATTTTTGCCATGAATTCATCTCAATGGTTCAGAAAACAACACAAGCAAAAGAACAAAAATACCCTAAAACAAAACATGCTGAAATTACATATTGCCATCCTTTTGAATATAGGTGAGAAAACATATTCTAATCATAGAAATATACTTAGGCTCTACTTATACTATGACTATAATATAAGTCACTATATAAGTACATATTATATATATAAGTCTTACAGCTCCCAAATAATGTCAACAAGGCCCTTTGTTGGCTTAGGAAAGCTTGATTTTATAGCTTAGACTTCTTCCCCAATAGTTCCTAACTTCAGTTAGCCTATTTATACTAATCTATATGTTCTGCCATGTGGTTCCTCAGTCTCTGTGTATCTTACTTTCTCTTCATCTGACTAGTTAATCTCTCCTACATGTGACTGGCAAATGTCCCACTTCAGACTCCCAGAGTTCTTAACTCTGCCCGGAAGTGCCTCCTATCTTCTTCTGCCTAACTATTGGTCATTCAGCCTTAGGCTGGTGAAAAAGGACAGGAATCCATTTTCACACAAGGTACAAAATGATTCTTCCAACTTATGCTCATGTCAGAGACAAGGGGGGGGGGGTGTCAAATTAAAAAAAAAAAAAAAAACAGAAAATGGTTAGATGTGCTGATGGGGGGAAAACTACCAGGGCATGGACTAAAAACAACAGTACTTTGGAGGCAAAGGCAGAAGAGAAGCTCTGAGTTTGAGGCCAGTCTGGTCTATAGCATGAGCTCTAGGACAATGAGAAGAACATAAAGAGAGCAAGTCCAAAAAAAATAAATAAATAAAATTTGAAAAAAGAAAGAAAAAGGAAAGAGAAAGAAAGAAAGAAAGAAGAAAGAAAAAGAAACGTTAATTAGTGTTAATATTTATTTTGAAAATTGTGGAGACTCTTGAGGAAGCCCCAAGGTTCTCTGTTTCTTCTCCTTCAGATTCTCACCATAACAAATAGTCAACTTTTTTTAAAAAAACAGAGCAGATGAATACCTCATGATATCAGGCCTAGTGGCAGAAAATCCAGAGACAAGAAACTAACATTCTATTCAGATCACCAAGAAAAAAAATAGCTCAAATTGGTGAATTTCTACCAAAGTGAATTAGAGGCACATGTGTTTTCAGGGAGCAAGACAGAATAAATTGTTGTCATTGAAGAAAGACTGCAGGAGTTATGTGTATGGGAGGAATCCTCCCAAATGCTGGGTTCTGTACACAGACAAGTGAACTCATGACAGTCAGTTTGTTGGTTACATGCTCATGACCTGCACCAGATCAAGCTTACTGAGATTCTAGAATGTGTAAGAGGAGGATCACAAGGTTCTACCCCTTTCTTAGGAGTCACTGGCAGGTGACAGCTACAAGTGAGGTGTTCCCCGCTTTGCTTTCTGTTACTGTGGTAAACATCATGAGCAAAAGTAACTTAGGCTTCATCTGGCGTATTCTTCCGTATTAGAATCCATCATTGGAGAAGCCAGGGCAGAAACTCAAGCAGTAATTGAAGTAGAAACCATGGAGCAAGGCTGCTTGCTGGTTCAACCATTAGCTTGCTCAGCTAAATCTCTTACACAGTCCAGACCTATGAGCCTAGGGATGGTTTTGCCCACAGTAGAGTGGGCTGTCAATCAAGAAATATCTCACAGACATAACCACAGGCCAATATGTTTATGAAATTTCTTGATTGAATTTCCCTCTTTCTAGTAATTCTATGTTCTGCCAAGTTGAAAACAAAAACTAATCAACATAAAGAGGAGGAACCGTCAACCATATGGATTAGTAAGTTAGCAAAAGAGAGAAGAAGCATGAAGTTGGGAGGGAGACATATTTGAAGGTAGCAGAGAAAGTTGGGAAATAGGGAACTTTGGGTAATATGATTAAAATCCATCTTATAGACACTTCTAGTCTTCCTGCCATGATTACAATGGACTGAACCTCTGAAACTGTAAGCCAGCCCCAATTAAATGTTGTCCTTTATAAAGATTGCCTTGGTCATTGTGTCTCTTCATGGCAATAGAAATCCTAACTAAGACAATTAGTAGTAGAAATACACTTTTTTCTTGTAAAGTTATCATGATGTCTGCCATGTCAAGCCTAAAAAGATTTTAAGAAAGACATGTGTTTATGTCTTATGAGGCAATATTAAAAGTGTATTCTTTTATTGACCTTTTATTCTGGTAGAAATGTCATTTAACAAAGTTACCAATAGTAATTACTTTCTTCATAGAATAATTTCTAGACACACAGTTAAGAAAACTTTGACTTTGGAAAACCCTTTAAGCATCATAAGTAGATACTGAACATTTCCATCCTAAACACCTGATAATGGAATTTTCTGTTATTCAAAGACACCAGTGTTTACCAAAGCTCCCAGTTTTCTAGCATCGGGGCAGGCAGATCTTTGCTGTTTTATCCTCAGTTCATTCTGTATAACTCAAGCATCTTGAATGTGTACATGACTGACCAAGAGCAAATGCATGCAGTTCATCTAGAAACATTTATTTCGTTGTAGCTTTCCTCCTCAAGAAAGGATCACTATTTCTTTACCACTTTGCTGTCCTCCTCCAACCTTGTTCACAGTTAGTTTTAAAGCTTCACTTATTCAGACTGACTGACACCTATAAGTAGCTTTCTTTTACTTCCTGCAGGCTTCTCATCAAAATACATGGAAAACAATTTGCATGTTAATTTGGCCTGTTTAGACCCTTTAATATTTTTCTTCCTTTTGTTTTACTAATTGTCTGTTTTGTGCTTCTCTGTAAATGGTCTGAATTTTTTAATTTTTAACTGAATTTTTATAATGTTTTGTGTGAATTACTATAAGTCTCGTGAAATAAAACAAGAATACCAAGCAAGCATGTCAGTTGCTGAGAACCTCAGGTTATCGCTTTATCCAGCTATGTATTTGCCTTCCAAGTGTGCTGTCATCTAGGGGGCAAACTGCTGATTCTCTAACCTCTTGTATTCAGTTCTGCAATTAGAATATGAACTTTTAAACCAAAAAACAAAGAGAATGCAGTAGAGTATTGGTAAACAGTAAAGGCAGCACATATACCAGAATGTCCATAGTCAGGGCATGTGTCTGCACAGAGGGCTTATTACATTAGTCTTTTGTATTTTTCACATCTGACTGATTGAGTCAATGGAAACCAGCCCTAATTGTTGCTTTATAGGCGGACGATGGTTTCCATCACTGGCACATACTGAACCAAGCCTTCAGGGAGTACAACGAGGCTGGCCTCCTGTTTTCTGTTACTCTGCAAATCAAAAAAAGATTGGTAGTTCTGATGAATCTTTTATTTCTTTTGGTTGCCTACACAACACCCTGCCAAATTACTTTACAATAAATAATAAAAGTCAATGAGAACTATGTGTTTATTCTTGCCACCAATCCAAATAAAAGATTTTCAGTAAATGAGTTATTTCAAATAAAGCACAGAGCTTGAAGAAATTTATTAAAAGCAAATTTGCCTTACAGTTTTATGTTAATAGAATACATAAAGCTGGAGAATAAGTTCAACTCATGGTGACACTGTTTTAAAGATTCTAGAACAATCCAAAGGCAACAAAGCAAGTCTAAATGTATTGCTTTATCTTGCAAAATGCCATTTAATGAAAAAAATTCACCATTAGGATAGCATGATGCTATTCATATTCTCCACAATACCGAACCTCAGAAATCTAATTCATTGGGCATGCTAGAATAATATTGTTTTAAATGTGCTAAAATAAAACAAGCATTAGATGCTAAATGAGAAAAGACTGCACTTAACAGTAAACAGAACTTAATGTTGCTGTACATACTTTCTCAATGGGAAAATACATTAATGAGCTCCTTCTTATGCAAGAACACAGGGGACATCAAAGTCTGATTGCTAGTAAGTACATGTCTACTTCTCTTCAAAACACAGCATTCTTCATACCCATTGGGGTTGTTCTGAGTTTCTTGCCATCACTGGTCACTGGCCCTTTATTCACTTAGAAAGAAGTCAAGAGGAGGAATGATTAAATCATCAACCCATGATGTAGGATGTCTGTGCCTATGCCAAGATTTGGCTCATCATAGGAATTATTTTAAATCAGAAAGCAATGACTGTACCTCTTTGCCTTCCTGTGGGGAGTGGAAACATAGACCCACAGAAGCTGGCTGACCAAAGAATGAGCAAACGTAACATCTGGAAGCTATTTCAATCTTGCAGGATGTTAACGCAAGTGTATTTGGGTAATTAATTGATTTAGCACATTTAAAGGACGTTCCTTCTCAATTACAATGCTGACTGTGAAGTAATGGCTCAGTAAAGAAGCAATGCATTTTCCATGGCTGGGGTACCATTGTGCTGGGTCCTTCTCCCTTTTGGACAATGCAGGCACTTAAGCTTGGGCTTAAGCTGTAAAATGTGTCTTAAAGTTCTGGTCAATGGGATTTTGGATAACTTTCTAGAAATTTTTCAAAAGATCTGCTCCTAATACATTAAATTATATGGCTTCAGATGTATTTAGTTATTTTGCTTTACTATTACAGTGACTTGCCTCACCTAATAATTCAAACACCTCTTAAATTACCAAACAACCATTAGGATATGCACAGATTCTATAAGCTAAAGGTTACAAGAGTACTTTACAGAGTCAAGGATTTTTAGAACTCAAATGGCTTCCTCTATTATGGATTAAATGGTCAGTTTACTGAGAGACGTGGTACATGGAGTTCAGCCCAGTGCTAGAGTGGCTGTGAATGAACCAAACAAATGAAAGGAACAAAACATAATAGCAACATTAGTTCCCGAGTCAGAAAGAGTTAAGCAGGCTCATAGAATCTGGAGTGTGAGACTGAAGTAAAACATATTTGGAAGATAAATAAAACAGTAAAACATTCTAAAGTATGTAGTTATGGGTAAAATTAAAAAAAAAACTTTCTAAGGAAATTATAAAAGTCTTAACAATATCAGACATTGGGAAAGTGTCCTATTTTGTGTTCAGTCTGATGTTTAACATGAAATAAGAAATATAATTAGGCAAAATGATGGGAAAGCTACTATTTGGCCATGTGAGGAGTTCTGAATATCCAGTACAGGCCGAGCACGAAGGGTCATTATTTGTTTAAAGACACGAGCAAATAACTAAATGAAAATTTGAGAGAAGCAGAGCCAATGCTGTGAGAGCCCCTCAGCAGAGAATGATGCGGGAGCAGGGGAGGGTCTGCAGAGAACAGACCTTCTGATGGGCAGACCTAGACAAGATAAGACAAAGGAAGTATCTGCTAAAACGTTGAGTCTCTCCTTATTCTTCATCATGTTCTTCTGTAAGACATGAGAGAGGTCAAATATAGCTGGAACATAGGATGCTTCAAAATGAGATTTGTTTAAGGTGTGGTCATTGATAGAAGTAGAATCTTGAAGAATAGGTATTTTGCTGATAGGCTAGGTAGCTATTCCATAGGTGCATTCAAGGGCAATATTTTTCATGAATTCAGGGAAAGGGAGTGGGGAATATTAAAAAAATGTAAAAAATGTGAGTCAAATAGTCACAAGAAGAGGAGAGAAAACAGAACAAGTGAGAATTAGTTGAGGCAACTTGTGGACTCATAAACTGGGGTTTAGTTCTGATTATGTTTCATACCTATAAGCTAGAAAATTATACCTACTCATCAAACTGTCAACCAATCTTGCCATAAGGAGTGTGTCTTATGGGATGTATTAAATAAGTTGAGCTCTATTGAATAAATAGTGCATATGCCCATGATGTGATTTGTCCATAGTGGTACTTTTTAAAAAGAAAAGCATTCATTAACGAGGTATAAGAAAGGTGGCCAGGATGCCTTTCAGTCAGCTCGTGTAGTAATTCAAGTAATGCACATTAAGGGTCTGAACTTGAGATCAGGTAACATGAAAGAGAGAAAGCATATTCAGAAGACAATGAAACACCGCAGTGATTGAGACCTGCTGTCAAGGTTGATTAGAGGCTAGTTTGGGAAATGCATCACACCATGGTGTTTTTCCATGATTAGAAGTGGAATTTCAGAAAGGTTACCTGTTAGTTACATTGAATACATGTGCCCCATAATATGTACACAAATACACACACATATACACACACATACACACACACAGTCACTCATGTGTAGTATATAAACACACTTATACACACATCGACATCATAAACGCACAAACATATCCATCTATGCATGCAGATTACACACACGCATATATCTCATGAACACAGAAACCTCACACTCATGTACACCTGCTCCTCACACTTCCAATAATTATTGAGTTTTATAAGAAGCACAGTGGGAAGAGTTTTAGAGAGGAAGAGGCCACCACGACCTGACACAGACGTCACTAACCAAGTTTATTGACAGATGACATGCCTGTGCATGTTGGCATCCAGGCTGTATCCACAGTTTTATTTCTAAACAAAGGACAGACTTCGCTTGTCTCTCTTAAAGGGGAGGAAATGAGGTGAGGATGGGTTCCTCTGTGCATCATATGTGTAGATGTGGGGCCCGGAAGCTAAGGGAATTTGTTCTGGACAGCCTTGCATTTTTGAGTGATGTAGAAGGAATTTATTTGGTAGCTAATAAATGCCAGGCACAAACATATCCTAATACTCATCCACTCTGGGACATAGATTCATGAGAGAAATCTGTCTTTCATTTTATTTTTTTTATGTAATGTTTGTCAGATTTTGGTGTCAAGAATATTCTAGGTTCATAAAATAGATTGGATTGACTTCCATCTTATTTTTTTTTCTGTGCTCTGGAAAAAATTATATAGAATTGAGTTTACTGGTTCCTTTTAAGTTTAAATATTTCTTTAGTAAAGCAACCCCTGGAGGATTTGGGGTCATTTAAAAATGTTTCTCATTATGACAACTACAGCTGTGATTCAACTAGGACTTTAATAATTTTTAATTGCTGCTTAATGTCTTTTCACAAACATCTTCTATTTTACGAGTTGTGCATATTGATTAGCATTACACAATGTCCTTCACTGTCATCTGTTGTAGGCGACTTAAGTTTCTGATCCCTTTGCTTCCCAATGCTGCAGCTTCCTCCCTTTCCTTAATCATGTCTTAGAAGAAACTGCATTCATTTCCAGTAACTCACAGATTCATTCATTTTGTTTTTTTCTGGATGTTAGTGTACTTAATTGTTATTTTGATATAATTTTTTTGTTTTGTTTTTTCTTAGTCAACTTTTGATAATTCCTTCTTGATTGTGTACTTGTTCAAAGCTGGGATGGTTTCTCTAACTAAAATTTGTTATTTGGTTTTTACAAGATAGTTTTAGCAGTCTTTCATTTGCCTTTGTGTTCTAAGTCTTGGAGGCCATGGTAAGTGGTGGAGGCTCACATTGTTCTGCAAGGATCTGGAAGGGTTTCTGTGTGTAGATTTAACTGTTCCTGTTGCGAATCCCAGGTGATGTTTTCTCTTTTACTTTATTTACACTTCCCAAGCTCTGTTATGGTTCCCTGTACTGGTGCCTATTGTTAGGTGAATCCTGTTTTGTTTGCTTTCATTTTGCATGTATCTGAAAGGTTAGGATAAGACCTAAAGAAGTATAAATTACTAAGTATAATTTCATCTGGTTTTGTCCTGGATTTCTCCTGTCTTAATCATAAAAGTTGAACCTTTATTGTCCCTTCAAATGAAGTTGAAAATGGAACAATTAAAAGGTAAAGAGTAGCAAATCAGGGAAACTTTCAATAATATGACTTACTCAGGTTTCTAGGAAATAAAGTAATGTATTTTTTACACAAATATTTCTTCTACCCAACTGTGGAAACATGAAAAAAAAAAAAGAAATATAACTTTGTTTCTTATGGGTGATAAGAAATTAACCAATTTTCTTATATTTACTATTACATTATTTACTTAGTCCAAAGTCCTAGGATTATATATATATCTGAATTCTTTGTTATTAAATTATGATTTGTGTTATTTGGAAACTTCTAAGAATAAATTTCCATTTATTTAACAGTACTCTATAGGTCAATTAACCTTTAGGTATTTTATTATAGTAAAATACTAATAACAGCCCTAATCCTAGGTTTTCCGTATTTAAATTCAAATTAATCAATGATACCTTTATCATTGATCAATTTGAAGACTTTTTTTATCTGGAAGAAGATATATTTTCTAACCTATTCCATCTAAAGTTACATTAATTTGTGTTGCCTTCATGTGATATTCTTAATAATTTTTCTAATGATATAATTTATCTATCCATTTTCTTCCAGTCTTTAAGGAAGTCATCTATTTATAATTTTGTTCCTCTGAAAAAAAATGTTGAAAATTTTTTCATTTGTTTTAGTAGTATGCATTTTCTTAGCTGTCTTATAGTTCCCCAACCTTGATTGTTGATTAAGGGTAATTATCTCTAGCCCTGGGTAGAGAAGGGTCTACAGGGTAAAAAATATGATGTATTGATTTAAAATTTAAAACTGAGCCCATATTGAGACGATGACTTTGCAAGCCTCATAGATTACAAAGAGATCAGCATTTACTTACCAAAGCACCCATCTTCAGTATTTCTGGATACTCCTGTTTCTGACAGTTATTCTTTTGCCGAACATACAGTGGCTCCTCCTTGCTTTTCCAATGATGCTGTTGCTCTTCCCTGCTTTTGAATTTGAAGACTGTCATTTCTGAACTCCATGATCAAAGACAGGTCTTCTACCTGGAAATCACCAGTCATCTTAAAGACCTGTCTGTTCAGAAAATGCAAGATTTTAGAGAAGTCCACTCTCTTAGTTAGGGTTCTTGTTGTTGCAACAAAACACCACGATCAAAAAGCAAGTTGGGAAGAAAAATTTCTATTTAGTATACATTTCCACATTTCCCGAAGAAAGTCAGGACAGAAACTTACACAGGGCAGGAACTTGGATCCCCTCTGATGTGACACCAGCTATTCCTGCTGGACCATATTCTCTCCTGTTGCCTTTGGTAGCAACACAAACATCAAACATATAATGTAGCTCTCACCCTTCATAAAAGAAGCTTCTTTTGCATCAGAGGAAGATCATTACAGCCATCATAACTAGCCAAAATGCAGAGACCAACTGATGAGAAGCCCTGCTCCATCATCCGTGATACAACCCTCATGCCTCAGGCTCAAGTCACACTGTGGAAGCTACAGACACTGTGAGAGGCAGAGAGCTAGGAAGTCTTCTGTGAGATTTTGACTCCTAGAAAATGACACCTGTTGTGTTAGAAGGTGGTTCGTTTCAGGACAGATTGCACAAAGCCAGCACAGCTTCAAGAGAAGAGGTTTATTGGGGGAGAATTGGCAAGTAAATAGGGGAGTCTCTGACTTTTATTTGGACCATTACCTAATCACGAGCATCACCGTGCAAGGGTGGAAGGGAGTGCAGGGGAAGGGTATGCTGGGAATGTGTGGTGCTTACCAGACACAGGAGGGTCCTTGTCGCCTAGGGGTGATATCATTGTTGAATCCAGAGGAGCTGGTAACCATAAAGCTGTCTCTGATGCCAACAACATCCATGAAGTCTCAAATATAAGGCTGCTCAAATAAGACCAGAACAGTGATAACACCAACAGATACACTAACACGGAAAGGGGAGATATGACCAAGGTCATAGATGAAGGGATCTAGGAAGTTCACAACTGCTGAGAGAGCATTTCCTTCAGATGAGTCCCCAGGCAGTTTTCCAATACCAAGTGTTCAGTTCTGAAAACATACACACTGTGTGGACTCATCAGATTGCAGTTATATATTTATGTATCCCCTTTCATGTAGCAGTAATACAGAAGAGGCCGTGAATTTGGGCAGAAGTGGGGGATAAAATGGAACTTGTGAAGGGTTGGAAGGAAGAGAGAAACTATCAAAAAATGATGCAGCTTTATTTTAATTTTAAAAAGTCAAATTAGAAAAGAAAGAGGAATCTTTAAAAATACAGTGATCCTGGTGCACCCCCACAAAATCCACACAAATAGAAGATGTACACGGTACAATTATGTCTAGATAGCAAGAGCCAAGGATGGTATTATGGCCAGATCTTACATTATTAAATTCATATTAAACCGCTATAATGAAACAATGTCTACAATGATTCTGGTAACTTTTTATTGTTGCTTGAAAGCCCAAGTTTAAAGACTATTTTGACAGATATGAAGCAAAAGAGAAAGGGTTTGATTACTTCAGAGGTTAGAAGTATGAATAAATTGCAGAAGTCTTCCTTTCTAAAGGTTATAAACATTCTGGCCTAACATTTCCAATGATGTTCTTGTCCCTAATATAGAAGTTCTATCTAAATTAAAGGCTCTTTTTTCCAGTAAGTAGCTTTGGTCACCATTTTTTAAATAAGTTTGCTAATAATCTGTGTGGCTGTCTAGCTGGCTGACATTCACGGTAATGGAAATGACCACACAATTAACAGGGAACATAGGTCACGAGCAAACATGTCTGTGACCATATTGGTAATATCAGTCATTGTGTTTTCTGTATTTTATGAGAATTTTAGATACCTTAATATGTACTTCAGAGTTGTTTATCCATATTACTGTGTAAAGGGTATATAAAGAACATTTCTACGTTCGTCAACTGTTTGGTATAAAACTTTAATAGATTCAGTACATCTTCCTATTGCATAGCCTATACTGCAGTGTCGATGTGAACGTTACAGACCCATAATTCCTTAGCCAGACTCACTCATCCTCTACATAAAACAAGGGCAAAAAACCAACAGGAAGCATAAAAAAGCAATCCAGCTCCCTTTCTGGATAATTGTGGGTATTCGTGAAAAACTAAAATTGTATGGCCAAAAAAATGCAAGGCAAATAGTTGAAAGACACACAAAGAAAACAAGGAAACAAACACATTAATCTGGAAGAAACTCAAAGCCCACCATCTTAAACCTTAAGTGTCCTGCAGAAATTACAGGTAAGTGATCCAAAGATCCATGGCATATATCAGGAGGCTCTGAGCAGACAACAGAGGATAAAGAAGGTTCCATGGATTTTAAGAACAAGTTAGAAACCCAGAGAGAATGAAAAGTTAAATTATGAAATGGTACACTGACATGGTTGGTCCATCAGGGAGGGGCATTAGGGAGTCCTATGGGGACTCCACAGTGACTAAAGGTCTTTGAGATCATCTGACTACAAGTCTGGCTGTGGGTTCACTTCTGGGTCTTCAATTCTGTTACATTGATCTACCTGCCTATCTCTGTACCAATAACATTTGTTTTTTTTTCACAATAGCTTTGTATACAGCTTCAGGTCAGGGATGATGATCCCACCCCCCAAAGTTATTTTATTGTTGAGGCTAGTATTTGCTATCCTAGATTTATTTCTTATTCCAGATGAATTTGCAAATTGCTCTTTCCAACTTGCTTTTCCAAATGAGTTGAAATTTAGATGGGGATTGCATTGAATCTGTAGATTGCTTTTGGCAAGATGGCCATTTTTATAATGTTGATCCTTCCAATCCGTAGGTTGTCCTGAAGCTGTTAATATTTTAATGTTAATTCCACTTTCCCAAGAAGGGCTGACCAGTCATGTGACACAAACCAAACCTTCTCATTTTAATTAGTAAAATAAAGGAAAGCCAGTGACTGGGCAGGGCAAGGGAAGTAGAGAGGGCAGAGGAGGTTAGAGGAGGGCAGGGGAAGATCATGGCAACATGGAGGTTCCCAAGGACCAGCTAGACCCAGGTGATACTTATTGGTGTTCAAAGCTATAAACATTAAGGATTTTATAGGTCTGGCATTTTATATGAAGGGCAGTTTGTATCTTTGTCTGTTTAATGCAATCTTGTTCTGTAGAGGGTCTGTGGATTGAGAGTTGAACATATAAACCTGTATGAAAAGCTATCGGGCTGTAGAGTTGTGTTTGTGCAGGATTTTGGGGTACAGAAATACTCCGGTACAGAGGCAGAGAACAGGCAGTAGAAAACCACCAAGGGAAGGGAGTTATAGCAACAAGTTGGGCCATGTTGGCATTTGGACTGGGTGTCACAGGAGTGAGGCTCCGAACTAAAACTGGGCTTGAGGAATGAGTGAGACCTCAGGGCCGGTAGACAGATAAACCTGTTCTATTTTTTAATAATTACTGCAACACCAATTCATGAGTCTGGGAGATCTTTACATCTTCTGAGATCTTCTTTAATTTCCTTCTTCAAGATTTGAAGTTTTTGTCATATAGATTTTTCTCTTGCTTAATTAGGGTCACTCCAAGTTATTTCATATTGTTTGTGACTATTGTGAATGGTATATTTCTCTAATTTCCTTCTCAGCATGTTTATCCTTTGAGTAGAGGAAGGCTACTGATTTTCTTGAGTTAATTTTATAACCAGCCACTTTGCTGAAGTTGTTTATCAGCTGTAGGAATTCTCTGGTGGAATTTTTGGGATCAGTTAAGTATACTATCATCAGCAAATAGTGGTATTTTGACTCTTTCTTTCCAATTTGTATCCCTTTGACTTCCTTTTGCTGTTTAATTATTCCAGCCAGGACTTCCAGTACTATATTGAATAGGTAGGAGGAGAGTTGGCAGCCTTGTCTACATGACTAATTCCTGATTTTAGGAGGATTACTTCAAGTTTCTCACCATTTAGTTTGATGTTGGCTACCAGTTTGCTGTATATTGCTTTTATTTTGTTTAGTAATGAACCTTGGATTCCTGATCTTTCCAAGACTTTTAACATGAAGGGGTGTTGAATTTTGTCAAATGCTTTCTCAGCAAATAGTGAGATGATCATGTGTTTTTTTTTTTTTTTTCTTTGAGTTTGTTTATATGGTGGATTACATTGGTGGATTTCAGTATATTGAACCATTGCTGCATCCCTGGGATGAGTCTTACTTGATCATGGTGAATGATCGTTTTGATGTGTTTTTGGATATGGTTTTCAAGGATTTTATTGAGTATTCTTGCATCAATGTTCATGAGGGAAATTGGTCTGAAGTTCTCTTTCTTTGTAGGGTCTTTGTGTGGTTTAGGTATGAACATAATTGTGGGTTCAAAGAGTGAGTTGTGTAGTGTTCCCTCTGGTTCTATTTTATGGAATAGTTTGAAGAATATCAGTATTAGGGTTTCTATGAAAGTCTGGTAGAATTCTGCTCTGAACCCATCTGGGACTTTTCTTGCTTGGGAGGCTTTTGCTGACTGCTTCTATTACTTAAGGTGTTATTAAACTGTTTGGATGGTTTATCTGATCCTGACTTAACTTTGGTACCTGGTACCTGGTATCTGTCTTGGAATTTGTCCATTTCTTCTGGATTTTCTAATTTCATTGAGTATAGGCTTTTGTACTAAGATCTGATGATTTTTTGGATTTTCTGAGTTTCTGTTTTTATGTCTCCCCTTTCATTTCTGATTTTGTTAATTTGGATATACTCTCTGTGCCCTCTAGTTAGTCTGGCTAAGGGTTTATAAATCTTGTTGATTTTCTCAAAGGACCAGCTCCTGGTTTTGTTGATTCTTTGTATAGTTCTTTTTGTTTCTACTTGGTTGATTTCTCTCTGAGTTTGATGATTTCCTGCTGTCTACTCCTCTTGAGTGTATCTGCTTTTCTTGTTCTATAGCTTTTAGCTGTGCTGTTAATTTGCTGGTGTATGCTCTTTCCAGTTTCTTTTTGGAAGCACTCAGTGTTATGAGTTTTCCTCTCAGTACTGCTTTCATTGCATCCCATAGGTTTGGGTATGTTGTGCTTTCATTTTTGTTCAATTCTAAAAATTTCTTAATTTCCTTTTTTGTCTGTCTTGTTGAGTAGAACATTGTTCAGTTTCCATGTGTATGTGGGCTTTTTCTGTTTTTGCTGTTATTAAAGACCAGCCTTAGTCCATGGTGATCTGATAGGATGTATGGGAGTATTTTGATCTTCTTATATCTGTTGAGTCCTGTTTTGTGACTGAGTATATGGCCAGTTTTTGAGAAGGCACCATGAGGTGTAGAGAAGAAAGTATATTATTTTGTTTTAGGATGAAATGTTTTGTAGATGTCTGTTAATTCCAAATGATTCATATCCTCTGCTAGTTTCGCTGTGTCTCTGTTTAGCTTCTGCTTCCACAATCTGTCCATTGATGGGAGTGGGGTGTTGAAGTCTCCCACTATTATTGTGTGTGATGCAATATATGCTTTGAGCTTTAATAGGGTTTCTTTTATGAATGTGGGTGCCATACAAATACTACTTTGTATTTGAACCATAGATCTTCAGGATTGAGTGTTCTTCATGATAGATTTTTCCTGTGATAAGTAAAAAGTGTCTTTCCTTATCTTTTTTGATAACTTTTGGTTGAAAATCTATTTTG
Source organism: Micromys minutus (assembly GCF_963924665.1). Taxonomy (NCBI): domain Eukaryota; kingdom Metazoa; phylum Chordata; class Mammalia; order Rodentia; family Muridae; genus Micromys; species Micromys minutus. The sequence goes on from NC_137984.1 coordinate 6,186,366, forward strand.
TTCATTATTAGAATGGCTACACCAGGCTTGTTTCTTTAGATGGTTTGCTTCGAAGTTTTTATCCCAGCCTTTTACTCTCAGATAGTCTCTGTCTTTGTCTCTGAGATGAGTTTCCTGTATGCAGCAAAATGCTGGATCCTGTTTACATATCCAGTCTAATAGTCTATGTCTTTTAACTGGGGAATTGAGTCCATTGATATTAAGAGATATTAAGGAATAGTGGTTGTTGGTTCCTGTTATTTTTGTTGTTAGAGGTAGAATTATATTTGTGTGTTTTTCTCTTTTGGTTTTCTGGTATGATTATTTTTTTTCCTTTTCCTAGTGTGTAGTTTCTCTTTTTGTATTAGATTTTTCCATCTATTATCTTTTGTCTGGCTGGATTTGTGGACAGATATTGTGTAAATTTGGTTTTGTCCTGGAATATCTTGGTCTCTCCATCTATGGTAATTGAGAGTTTTGCTGGTATTGTAACCTGGGTTGGCATTTGTGTTCTCTTAGGATCTGTATGAAGTCTGTCCAGGATCTTCTAGCTTTCATGGTTTCTGTTGAGAAGTTTGTGTAATTTTGATTGGTCTGTCTTTATATATTACCTGCCCGTTTTCCCTTACTGCTTTTAGTATTCTTTTTTTTTTTTTTTTTTTTTTTTTTTTGAACATTTGGTGCTTTGACTATTATGTGTCGGGATAATTTTCTTTTCTAGTCCAGTTTCTTCTGTAGGCTTCTTTTATGTTCATGGTCATCTCATTCTTAAGGTATGATTTCATTGAAGATATTTACTGTGCCTTTTAGTTGGGATTCTTTGTCCTCTTCTACACCTATTATCTTTAGGTTTGGTCTTCTCATTGTTTCTTGGGTAGCCTGGATGTATTGAGTTAGGAACTTTATGATTTTTACACTTTCTCTGACTGTTGTGTAAATGTTTCCTAAGCTGTCTTTTGCCCCTGAGATCCTCTCTTCCATCTCTTGTAGTCTGTTGTTGCTGCTAGCATCTATGATTCCTGATTTCTTTCAAAAGCTTTCTATCTCTAGGCTTTTCTCTTTTTTGTGATTTCTTTATTGTTTCTATTTCTGTTTTCAGTTCCTTCACATGTTTGGTTATGTTTTCCTGTAGTTCTTTGAGTGATTTTTGTGTTTCCTCTTTAAGGACTTCTACTTGTTTACATGTGTTCTCCTGGTTCTCCTGTAATTGTTTAAGGAAATTATTTATTCAAGATCTCCATCATCAACATAAAGTATGATTTTAAGTCTAAACCTTGTTTTTCTGGCATGTTGGGAAATCCACTATTTGTTCCGGTGGGAAAACTTGGTTCTGGTGTTCAGATTGTCCTGAAGCTCTTTGTATTTTAATGTTAATTCCACTTCCCCAAGAAAGGCTGGCTGGTCACGGGACTCCAATTGAACCTTCTCATTTTAATTAGTAAAATAAAGAAAAGCGAGTAACTGGGCGGGGTGAAGTAGGTGCACCGGTTGAGGTGGTCTGAGGAGGTCAGAGGAGGGTGAAGGTCATGGAACAAGGATGTTCCCAAGGACCAGCTGGACCCAGGTGGGATTTAATAGCATTAAACAGCTATGAACATTATGGATTTTACAGGTCTAGCATCTTATATGAAGGGCAGTTTGTATCTTGGTCTATTTGATATAATCTTGTTGTGTAGAGGGTTTGTGAATTGAGAGTCCAACATATAAACCTGTATGAAAAGCTATCGGGCTGTAGAGTTGTTTTCATGTGAGATTTTTGGGGTACAGAAATACCCCAGGACAGAGGCAGAGAACAGGTGGTAGTAAACCGCCAAGGGAAGGGAGTTTCACGAACAAGGTGGGCGATAAGAGTGGCTCAGACTGGGCTTCAGAGGTACGTGGGGGCTCCGAACTAAAACCGGGCCTGAAGACTGAGATCACCGGACTCAGGTAAAGAGATAAACCATTATTTATTTTTTAATATTTACTGCAACACTGGTGTTACCAAGTTGTCTTGGTTTTCATTGCTTAGGTTCTTGCGCTTTCCTCTTGCCATCTTGTTATCTGTGATTATAGGCAATCTTGTTGTCTCTGACTGGAACATGTCTCTCCTGTGGGTCTGAGGAACTGAGGGCTCAGGAGGGAGATTGCTCCTCAGTGTTCAGCTTTTGCAGGCAGGCAGTGAGTAATGATGGCAGTGACTTGGTTCTGTCTTCGTGGCCTTGGGTGGAAGAGCACTTGTGAGGCTATCCTGGGAGCTCAACCAACTGTGGGCAGGTCCTGAGTCTTGATGATGGTCACTCGGCCCTCTCTCTGGGTCGGAAAGGCCTTGAGCTGTGTTTACTGAGCTGTAACATGGCCACTGCCATAGTAGCTGATGAGACACAGGACCCCTGCTTCCTACACAGGCCACCCAAACCTCCTCAATTCTCTCTAAGATCTGCAACACTTTCAGCATTCCTGCTTGGACTGGAGACCTCTGGAACCCATTTTTCCTGGCTCTACTTTGTTCTCCCAGATCTGGTTTGGCACAGAGGCATCTGATACCCCAGAAGGAAGTGAGTAGACAGTAGTTGGCACTAGGATTTGGATTTGGAACCATTTAACTTTTCTATAGTACATCCCATGATTTAACAGTCTGGATCAACAAATTGCACATACCACTATGTCACTATGTTATATGAAAATGTTTTTGCAAATATATATTATAAATATATGTGTATATAATATATGCATATAAGTTATATTATATATTTAAAAATTGGTAGATAAAAGCTGAAGTGCAAAGCTATCTCACATCTCATTTTTCTGTTGAGAGAGCAAGCATACAACCTTGTTCAACTTACTTACAAAATTGAAATTCCTCACCCAAAATAAAAGGCACTCATTTCCAAGATGAGATGGATAACATGAGAATAAAATGTGAACTGAAATTTCTGGAGTAAGTACTCCAGAAAATATGATGAACCATGAACTGGGAACCACAAGGAGGCTACTGTTTCTTGCTTAGACGGAGGGGAGAAGAATGGGACCTACATGGAATACAAATGTTCTGTGTGGAAGGACCAAAAAGTTGCTAGCTTGACCTTCAAGTATATTTTGAGTATATTATGTTTCTCTTCTTATTAGAAGAACTTCTATTTGATAGCTGAACAGAGGGGAGGAGAGATATGGAGAGTGTTTCAAAGTATAAGATTAAAGTCATCACAGCTGGACAGCAATCAAAAGGCAAAAGGTATGCCAGACGACTAGGTATTTGAGACCCACTGTTAGAAACAATTTTATTTTAAACACATGTGCTTTCTTAATGATACCACTAGCTTGGTGGCTGTGCAGCCTGCCTTCAACAGGAAGTGCTGATTTGGTTAATTCTATTAAGCCTGTAAGAAAGGTAAATCTGTCTCCTGAACTTAAAGAGCCTCTACTCTAAAGTAAGTTTGACATTGGCCAATAATCACCCTGACATTCCTGTGGCTTTGACTGCTCTCAGGGCTGCTAAATGGCACAAGAGAAGAAGGTGAAGGGGAAGGCCCGGTTAAAGCTGCAGGCCAACCTGCCAGAGACAGGATGGAGTGCTATTCTCAAAGCAGCACCTTCAAGGTGCTCGTCTGCTGGAATCCAACATAGTGGCTGATTTTGGTAGAGAACTGGGAAAGGTTTGGAAAACAACCAAGGCAAAATATAAATTGTATAACGTCCTAAAGAATGACGAAACCATGAAAATTATTTATAAAAACTCTATGCTTCCCAAAGGTAAACTATGTGTGTATATATATATATATATATTTCATAGCCAAATACTTGAAGCACTTGTCTAAAAAGGTCTTGAATATCAGATATCATTAGACTTTTATTTCTATTAAGTGTTATTTCCACCCTATTTTGTATGCTATTGTCCTGACTTATAGTCATTATGTACCCCTCAATATAATTATATAGAATTATATTATTTTATTTCATTATTGGATTTTTAATTTACATTTTAAATGTTATCTTTTTTTCCAGTTCACCTCCAAAAACTCCCTATTCCATCTCCCCTCCTGCTACTTCTATGAGGGTGCCCCCTAACCCATCCACCCAGCTCCTCCTGCCTCCCTGCCCTGACATTCCCCTACACTGGGGCATTAAGCCTTCCCTGAAACAAGGGCCTCTCCTCCCATTGATGCCCAACAAGGCCATCCTCAGCTAGAGCCATGGGTTCAATCTTGTGTATTCTGTGGATGATGGTTTAATCCCTGGGAGCTCTGGTGGATTAGCATTATTGTTTATAGGGATGCACACCCCTTCAGCACTTTCAGTACTTTCTTGAACTCCATCATTGGGGACCCCATTTTCAGTTTATTTGTTGGCTAAGACCATCCATATCTGTATTGGTCAGTCTTAAACACACCTCTCAGGAGACAGCTATATCAGGCTCCAGACAGCATGCAGTTCTTATTATCGGCAATGTTAAATGGGTTTGGTGATTGTATATGAAATAAATCCCTGGGTAGGGCAGTCTCTGGAAGGCCTTTAATTCAGTCTCCACTCCAAAATTTGTCTCTGTATTATCTCCTGTAAAACTTTTTGTTCGCCTTCTAAGGAATGAAACATCCACACTTTGGTCTCCCTTCTTGAGTTTCATGTGTTGTGTGAATTGTATCTTGAATATTCCAAGCTTTTGGGCTAATATCCACTTATCAGTGAGTGCATACCATGTGTGGTTTTGTTGTTGTTGTTGTTTTTGTGATTGGGCTACCTTTCTCAGGATGATATTTTCTAGTTCCAATCATTTGCCCAAGAATTTCATAAAGTCATTGTGCTTAATAGCTGAATAGAACTTCATTGTGAAAGTATACCAAATTTTCTGTATGCATTCCTCTGTTGAATGACATCTGTGTTCTTTCCAGTTTCTGCCTATTATAAATAAGGCTGCTATGAACAAAGTGGAGCATGTATTCTTGGTACATGTTGGAGTATATTTTGAATATATGCTCAGGAGTGGTATGGCTGTGTCCTCAGGTAGTACTATGTCCACTTTTCTGAGAAACCACTAGACTGATTTCCAGAGTACTTGTACCAGCTTCTAATCTCACCAACAATGGAGGACTGTTCCTCTTTCTCCACATCCTCACCAGCATCTGCTGTCATCTGAGTTTTTGATCTTAGCCATTCTAATTGGTGTGAGGTGGAATCTCAGGGTTGTTTTGATTTCCATTTCCCTGATAACTAAGGATAATTTCTTTAGGTGTTCCCTTGCCATTTGATATTCCTCAGTTGAGAATGCTTTCTTTAGATCTTTGCCCCATTTTTATTAGATATATTCATTCTCTGGAGTCTAACTTCTTGAGTTCTGTGTATATATTAGATATTAGTCCTCTATCTAATATAGGATTGGTAAACATCTTTTCCCAATTTATTGGTTGCTATTTTGTCTTAATGATAGTGTCCCTTGCCATTTATGAGGTCATATTTGTCAAATCTTGATCATAGAGCATAAGGCATTGGTGTTCTGTTCAGGAAAATTTCCCCAGTGCCCATTCGTTCAAGGATCTTGCCCATTTTCTCTTCTGTTAGTTTCAGTGTATCTGGCTTTATGAGGAGGTCCATGATCCTCTTGGACTTGAGCTTTGTATAGGGCAATAAGAATGGGTATATTTGCATTCTTCTACATGCTAATGGTGAGTTGGACCAGCACCATTTGTTAAAAATCCTGTTTTCCATGGGATGGTTTTAGCTCCTTTGTCAAAGAGCAAGAGGCCATAAGTGTGTGAGTTCACTTCTGGGTCTTCAATTCTAGTCCCTTGATCTAAGTTCCTGTCTCTGTATCAATACCATACTATTTTTGACTATTACTCTGTAACACAACTTGAGGTTAGAAATGGTGATTTACCCAGAAGTTAATTGATTCTTTTGAATAGATTTTTGCTGTCTTGGGTTTTTTGTTATTCCAAATGTATTGGCAAGTTGCTCTTTCTAACTCTATAAAAACTTGAGTTGAAATTTTGATAAGGATTACATTAAATCTTTAGATTGCTTTTGGCAAAGTGGCCAGTTTTACTACATTAATCCTGCCAATCCATGGGCATGTGAGATGTTTCCATCTTTTGAGATCTTCTTTGATATTTTTCTCAGAGATGTGAAATTCTTGTCATACAGATCTTTCACATGTTTGGTTAAAACCACGCCAAGGCATTTTATACTAATTGTGGCTATTGAAAATTTTTTTCTCAGCCTCTTTATTTTTTGAGTTGAGGAAGGCTACTGATTTGTTTAAACTAATTTTATATCCAGCCACTTTGCTGAAGTTGTTTATCAGCTCTGAGAGCTCTGGTGAAATTTTTGGGGTCTATCATAAATTTTTGGGGTTTATCATAAAATTTTGGATACTATCATAGCATCTGCAAATTGTGATGTTTTGACTTCTTTCTTTCCAATTTGTATTCCTCTGATCTCCTTTTGTTCTCTAATTGCTCTATCTAGGACTTCCAGTACTATATTGAATAAGTAGGGAGAGACTGGGCAGTTTTATCTAGTCTTTGATTTTTAGTGGGATTGATTCAAGTTTCTCTTCATTTAGCTTGATGTTGGCTACTGGTTTGCCATATATTTCTTTTATTATGTTCAGTATGGGCTTGAATTACTGATCTTTTCAATACTTTTAACATAAATGGGTTGTGAATTTTGTCAAATACTTTCTCAGCATCTAATGAGATAATCATGTGGTTTTTTTTTCTTATTTTTTAATACAGGTCCTATTACTAATACTTGTATAAAAATAAGTCAGAAAGTGGATACTAAATCTCCAGTTCTTTTCCAGCTTCTCTCATGGTCTTATTGGTAATAGGCATGAAATTCCACTTATAATGTAAGATAATGAACAATAGCCCATCATTTTATTGGTAATATGTATGAGATATACATGTACAATACAATAATGAACAATGACTTAGATTCAAGGAGAATGGGTCAGGCAAAAAGCTACTTTTCTTTTGTGGTAGTGGAAGACATTTTAAGCATTGCTCTCATTGGTGGATTCAAGCAGCCAGGTGTGTGCCTATTTTGGGGGGCCTCAAAAATTCTCAGAGCCTCCAATATCCTACTGGAGAGGATCCTTGAAAAGCATGAAAAATTATAGTTCTCCCATTGTATAGAAAACAGATATGGAATATCCAGGGACTCAGGCCTAGTGAGACTGCGATGCAAGTAGCCTGGTTGTAGAGAGGTTGTGTGTGGTGTGTGGAAAGCGCGGCCCCCTGATTGGTTCAGGGGAGCAGAAACTCTGACTTAGGGACTCAGTTTCCACCCGGAAGGCCCTTGCATGTAGACCACATGCTCAGGCCATTTGTCACAGGGAACAGCAGAGATCAATGGATGCAGGCCAGGTAGACGGGAGAGATGGGAACCAATCACTGACAACCAGACAACTTATAATCACAGACAACAAGATGGCAAGAGGAAAGCTGAAGAACTTACCCAAGGGAAACCAAAACAACTTGACAACATCAAAACCCAGCTCTCTCATCACAGAAAACAGCAGAATGCCAAACATTCCAGAAAAATAAGTCTCAGACCTGAAATCAAACCTCAAGATGATGATGGAGATCTTTAAGCAAGAAGAGGAGGGAGAGCATAAAGAAATAGAAGCATTTAAAGAGGAAACACAAAAAACACTCAAGGAAATCAAAGAACTAGAAGAAAACCGAAGCAAAAAGATAAAGGAATTGAAGAGGGAATTTAAAATGGAAATGGAAACAGCAAAGAAAACACTAAAAGAGACAATCCTGGAGGTAGAAAAGAAATCAGGAGTCACAGATGCAAGCATCTCCAACAGACTACAAGAGATGGAAGAGAGAATCTCAGGGGCTGAAGACAACATTGAAAACATAGACAAAACAGTCAAGAGAAAATGCAAAAGCCAAAAAGCTTCTAACCCAAAATGTGTAGGAGATCCAGGACACAATGAGAAGACCAAACCTAAGGATAATAAGAATAGAAGAGGCTGACAAATATCAACTAAGAGGCAGAGTAAAGATCTTCAAAAAAATTGTAGAAGAAAATTTTCCTACCCTTACGAATGAGTTGACCATGAGCATGAAACAAGCCTCTAGAACTCCAAATAGAATGGACCAGAAAAGAAATTCTTTCCGACACATAATAGTAAAAATGCCAAGTGCCCAAACAAAAGAAAGAATACTAAAAGCAGTAAGGAAAACAGGTCATGTAACATATAAAGGCAGACCAATCAGAATCACACCCGACTTCTCAACAGAGACTATAAAAGCAAGAAGATCCTGGACAGACATCATGCAGACCCTAAGAGAACACAAGTGTCATCCCAAGTTGCTATACCCAGCAAAACTCTCAATCACCATAGATGAAGAGACCAAGAAATTCCAGGACAAAACTAAATTTACACAATATCTGACCACAAATCCAGCACTACAAAGAATCATAGGTGAAAAACCCAATACAAAGAGGGAAACTACATCCTAGTAATAACAAGAAAATGCCTAAGCAAGAAAACCAAAAGAAGAAAGACACACAGGTAAAATTCTACCTCTAAAAGCAAAAATAGCAGGAAACAGCAACCACAATTCCTTAATATCTGTTAACATAAATGGACTCTATTCCCCAATAAAAAGACATAGGCTTTCATACTGAATACATAAGCAGAATCCAGCATTTTGCTCCATAGAGGGAACTCATCTCAGAGACAAGGATGGACACTATCTCAGAGTTAAATGTTGGGAAAAAAACTTCCAAGCAAATGGCCCCAAGAAACAAGTTGTAGTAGCCATTTTATTATCGAATAAAATAGATTTTCAATTAAAAGTTATCAAAAAGGATAAGGAAGGACACTTTTTACTCATTACAGGGGAAATTTGAGAGGAGGAACTTTCAATTCTTAACATATATGCTCTAAATACAAGAGCACCCATATTCATAAAGAAGCCCTACTAAAGCTCAAAAATATGTTGCACCCCACACAATAATAGTGGGAGACCTCAACACCCCACTCTCAACAATGGACAGATTATGGAAACAGAAATTGAACAAAGACACAGTAAAGCTAGCAGAGGTTATGAACCAATTGGAATTAATAGATATCTACAGAACATATCAACCTAAAACAAAAGAATACATCTTCTCAGCACCTCATGGCACCTTCTCCAAAATTGACCACATAATTGGACACAAAATGAGCCTCACTAGATATAAGAAGATTGAAATACATTTATGCATCCTATAAGATCACTATGGTTGAAGGCTGGTCTTTAATAACAACAAAGACATCAAAAAGCCCATATACACATGGAAACTAAGCAATGATCTATTAAACCATAGAATGGTCAAAGAAGAAACAAAGAAATAAATTAAGAATTCTCTAGAATTTAATGAAAATGAAAACACAACATGCCCAAGCCTATGGGATGCAATGAAAGCAGTACTGAGAGGAAAACTCATAACACTGAGTGCTTTCAAAAAGAAACTGGAGAGAGCATACACTAGCAACTTGACAGCATAGTTGAAAGCTCTAGAACAAAAGGAAGCAGATACACCCAAGAGGAGTAGATGGCAAGAAATAATCAAACTCAGAGCAGAAATTGACCAAATAGAAACAAAAAGAACCATTCAAAGAATCAACAAAACCAAGAGCTGGTTCTTTGAGAAAATTAACAACATTGATAAACCCTTAGCCAGACAAACTAGAGGGCAAAGAGAGAGTATCCAAATTAACAAAATCAGAAAGGAAAGTAGAGATATTACAACTGAAACTGAGGAAATTCAAGAAATCATCATATCCTACTACAAAAGCCTATACTCAACAAAGCTGGAAAATCTGGGGGAAATGGATGAATCCCTAGACAGATAACATATACTAAAGATAAACCAGGACCAGGTAAACCATCTAAATAATCTCATAACACCTAAAGTGTCACGTGCCCCACGTCCCACCGGCAGGAAAAGGCGTGCAACAACAGGATTCTTCTGCGAACCTTTATTGTACAATACTCTGAGCAGGAGATCCCCCGCGGGAGAGAAATGCACTGCTTATATATGCCCAGGAGACTCATGATTGGTGCACCTGATTGGTGCACTCTCCAGTAGCTCATTAGTATGCCCCGAGAGCAGGCTGTGACATGCGCACTATGTCTCTTGGGCTCTGTTTGCTGAGTTCTTGGCGGGAAGCCGGCACCATGTTTGGGTGTGGCACAAACGGCTCTCTACATTTCCCCCTTCTTTCTTAAATAAAAACATGGCTGATCAACCATCAGGCTCTTATTGGACCTTTAGGGTTCAAGACCATGATCAGCAATAATTTTGGTAAGGCACCTTCCTGCATGCAATGGGAATAAGCCTGCAAGGTGCAAAGGCTGCCTACGTGTAGGATACCCATTCCTGGTGCAATGCCTCAAAGGCTCAGGGTGCAAGGGCTATCCAGACACAGACCCATCACTTTTCCTAAAGCATACTAAGCCAAACAGAGGGAGAGGTGCCCATTTCGAGTGCAGCAAGAGCTTGTGCTATGACCACTTTGTCACGTTATTGTTGAGTATGGAGTTTGCACACCATCTAGAGCAGAAACACAGTCTCTCTGCACAAAAGCATGCCAAAAATTACTTGATAAGGCAAGAGTTCTGTAATCCCCTAACCCTGCTATCTCCATGTCTAAGGGCAAGTACAGTATATCAAAGGTTTTAATGGTGTCAAACAAAGGAAGAAAAAGTTTTGCATTAAGGCAAATGGGAATCGGTTTTGGAAACACCGACAGAATCTTCCAACTCAGTTCCACTTGAATCGTCATGCAGGACAGGCTCATCAGAAGCAGGTGGAACAGCTTCTTGTTCTGGTAGCACTCGGCGTGTTAGACGTTCTGAGATCCAAATCGGGCTTTTTTCTTCCTGTGGAAAAACACAAATAGCTCCCCTGGATCGTATTAAGATAGGATCCGGGCCTTTCCAATTATCAGTGAGGACATCTTTCCATTTTACTAACTCTTTAGGTGGCACAGGCCATTGTCCATGGCGCTTGGCAGCTGAATGGCCATGAGCATCCAAATTTTAAAAAATTAAGGTAAGAAGTATAGTAGAAATGGCCATTTTGTGTGTGGGGGGTATCTCTTCAATTCCCCCTTTTTGTTTGTTTAAATAAACCTTTAGGGTGCGATGAGCACGTTCAATGATGCCTTGACCCTGAGGATTATAAGGCAATCCTGTCAGGAGTGAAACTCCCTTGTGATGGTAAAATTTCTTGAATTTTGCTGAGGTATAGGCAGGACCATTATCTGTTTTTAACACTTTAGGTATGCCCCATGCACTCTATGCTTCAAGACAATGAGTAATAACATGAGAAGCCTTTCCTCCGGATAAAGGAGAAGCAAAGATAACTCCTAAGCAGGTATCAATGGACATATGTACATATTTTAATTTTCTGAAGGAGGGAACATGGGTGACATCTATTTGCCAATGCCTCTTTTGGGGATATAACGCATATTAGTCATTATCTTTTGTGCAGGCAGGAAATAATTATTTATAAGTTTAAGACCTAGTTCTGTTAAATTGTCTCTTCCCCATAGATTAACCGGTAGTTGAAGGACATAGGGTGTAAAAGTTCCTTTTTGTCCCTCAGGGGCCTACCATTTTAATGATTTAGAGCTAATAGCAGGACTGGCTTCATAGCCAAGGCCTCATAAAGAATGGGAAAATTGATTAACTGGCCACTTAGCAGGCCACCACCTAGTAGATATGATGCTTTTGTTTGCCCCTGTGTCCAAAAGTCCTTCAAAACGTTTTCCTTCAATCTCCAAATTCAAGGTTGGTCGACTATTCAAATCTACTAATAGATATGCTAAGTCAGTTCCTGAAGAACTGAAGACTTTGTTCTCCCTTCTCGCCCTGTTTGATGCAAATTGGGCATGACAATTGGGGAGGATGAGCAATTGAGCAATCGGACCTCCTGGGGAGATGGGAAACAAACCCCTTGAGGAGGAGCACATGAACTTTAGTTGGCCTTCATAATTTTGACCAATCACCCCAGGGTGTACTACCAAACCTTTAAGGGTGGCAGATGATCATCCCAAAAGCAGCCCTATTGTATTAGCAGGTAATGGCCATGAAAGTTTGAAGGGATAGGCTGAACTCCCATTTGTGGGGTCAGGACAATTCTGGTGGTGGCACGGAGGTCCAATCACACGAAACTTGGAGTGGCTCTCCGCGGGGGTTCTCCTGCTCCCAGACTACTGGGGAGCTGGTTGCCCCATATATTTGAGGGCCCTTAACTGCCCAACGTACACCCCGAGATTGACAGCCAATCCAAGGAGGCAGGGCTGAATCTATTCTTCCTATACAGAAGGGGGACCACTTAGGTTGGGCTGGAATAAACAAACTACCCTTTGGCTGGGAAATAGGCCAGCGACCGGCAATCCAGGAGACATTAGCCTCCCCAGGTTTTTTGTATAATTAGCAGTGACTCTATAAGTTCGGACTGACTCTGCCAACTCTTTAACTTGCTTATGCTCGAGGCAGTGATCATCCTCGAACAAGGGAAACATTTGCCTGATGGCATGGCGTGTCTCCGGCGGAAGAGCAGAGGCGGCGGCTACTTTAAGAGCTTCCGGTTGTGTTACAGGAGTCCTCCGCTCGGGCTGAAACCGCTCCGCTTTACATTCTGCTGCCTCCTCCTCTAAATCTTCCTCCACAGATTCAAATTCATCCTCTAATTCTTCTTCTGCAAGCTCTAAAGCTTTTTGCTCTTTTAGTGGATACAAAGTATCCTCTCCAGGAAACTTGTACTTCGTTTCCCAGGGCACAATCCTCTCTTCTCCCGGCGGTCTTTCCACCTTTAAATTCGCTCCATTTCTGACTTGTTTTGAACATGCCTCTCGGAGCCTACCTCTTTTACTTTTTCCTTGTGCACTCCCTATTTCATTTCGCTCCATTTCTGACCCACCCTCTTGGTGCTGCGTGATTACTTTCTGTCTAGATAACTTCCACAACAGTAATGTTACAATAGTTACCACAAATGCAAGCAATAACCCTTCCACTTCCGGAGAAAATCCAAGAAGAGACATGCCTAAGTTTTTGGCACGCTCTTTTGGCACCCCGTAAAATTCAAAGAGGAACATGTCTCTCGGAACTTACCTATTTGCCTTTTCGCAGTTCTGAATCCACTTTCGCGGACTAAAGATTCAGCTTGGCACCGGTGTTGTTTCCCGGGATATTCGGCACCACTTGTCCCGCGTCCCATGTCCCGCAGGCAGGAAAAGGCGTGCAACAACAGGATTCTTCTGCAAACAACCTTTATTGTACAATACTCTGAGCAGGGGATCCCACGTGGGAGAGAAATGCACTGCTTATATATGCCCAGGAGACTCGTGTCGCTACCTGATTGGTGCACTCTCCAGTAGCTCATTAGTATGCCCCGAGAGCGGGCTGTGACATGCGCACTATGTCTCTTGGGCTCTGTTTGCTGAGTCCTTGGCGGGAAACCGGCACCATGTTTGGGTGTGGCACAAACGGCTCTCTACACTAAAGAAATAGAAGCAGTCATCAAAAGCCTCCCAACCACAAAGAGCCAAAATCCGGATGGGTTCAGTGCAGAATTCTATCAGGCATTTATTGACGACCTAATACCAATACTCTCCAAAATATTCCACAAAATAGAGTCAGATGAAACACTACCTAACTCATTTTTTGAGGCCACAATAACCCTTGTTCCTAAACCACACAAAGACCCTACAAGGAAAGAGAACTTCAGACCAATCTCAATTATGAACATTGATGCAAAAATACTCAATAAAATCCTTGCAAACCAAATCCAAGAACACATCAAAATGATCATTTACCATGATCAAGTAGGCTTCATCCCTGGGATGCAGGGATGGTTTAATATGAGGAAATCCATCAATGTAATCCACCATATAAACAAACTCAAAGAAAAAAAACATATGGTCATCTCACTAGATGCTGAGAAAGCATTTGACAAAATTCAACACCCCTTCATGTTAAAAGTCTTGGAAAGAATCCATGGCCCGTACCTAACCATAATAAAAACAATATACAGCAAACCAACAGCCAACATCAAACTTAACAGTGGGAAACTTGAAACAATCCCACTAAAATCAGGGACTCAACAAGGCTGCCCACTCTTCCTCTACCTATTGAACATTGTACTGAGAGTCCTGGCCAGAGCAATTTAGACAGCAAAAGGAAATAAAAGGGATACAAATTGGAAAGGAAGAAGTAAAAACACCACTGTTTGCAGATGACATGATAGTGTGTGTGACCCCAAAAATTCCACCAGAGAATTTCTACAACTGATAAACAAGTTCAGGAAAGTGGCTGGATATAAAATTAACTCAAGCAAATCAGTAGCCTTCCTCTACTCAAAGGACAAACATGTGGAGAAAGAAATTAGGGAAAAGATACCCTTCACAATAGTCACAAAAATATGAAATACTTTTGTTTGACTCTAACTAAGCAAGTGAAGGACCTGTATGACAAGAACTTCAAATCTCTGAAGAAGGTAATCTAGGAAGATCTCAGAAAATGTAAGGATCTCCCTGCTCATAGATTGAAAGGATCAACATTGTAAAAATGGCCATCTTACCAAAAGCTATCTACAGATTCAATGCAATCTCCATCAAAATTCCAACCCAATCCTTCATAGAGCTGGAAAGAGCAATGTGCAATTTCATATGGAATAACAAAAGACCTAGGATAGAGAAATCCATCCTCAATGACAAGAAAATATCTGTGGGAATCACTATCCCTGACCTCAAGCTATATTACAAGGCACTTGTGTTAAAAACTGCATGGTACTGGTACAGAGATAGGCATGGGGATCAATGGAATAGAGTAGAAGATCCAGAAATGTACGCTCACCTACATGATCACTTGATTTTTGACAAAGAAGCTGTAAACATTCAATGGAAAAAGGACAGCCTCTTCAACAAATGGTGTTGGACCAACTGGCACTCAGCATGCAGAAGAATGAAAATAAACTTTTCTTATGTCCTTGTACAAAGTACAAGTGAATCAAAGATCTCCACAGTAAACCAGGTACACTGAAACTATTAGAAGTAAAAGTAGGGAAATCTTTAGAAAAGATAGGCACAGGAGAAAATTTCCTGAGGAGAACACCAGTGGCTCGTGCTCTAAGGTCAAATATCAACAAATGGGATTTAATGAGATTGCAAAGTTTCTGTAAGGCCAAGGACACTCTCACTTAGAAAACAAAATGACAGCCAAGACTGAGAAAAGATCTTTATCAACTCTACATCTGATAGAGGCCTAATATCCAAGGTTATACAAAGAACTCAAGAAGTTAGACACCAGAGAATCAAAAAATCCTATTGAAAAATAAGGTACAGAGCTAAACAAAAAGTTCTCAATTAAGGAATATTGAATGGCTGAGAAGCATCTACAGGAGTGCTAGACATCCTTATTCATCAGGTAAATGCAAATTAAAACAACCCTGATATTCTACCTCATACCAGTCAGAATGGCTAAGATAAAAAATTCAAATGACAGCATATGTTGCCAAAGATGCAGAGAAAGAGAAACACTTCTCCACCGTTGGTGGCGTTGTAAACTGGTACAACCACTCTAGAAATAGGTCTGGCGATTCCGCAGAAAATTGGACATAGTACTACTTGAAGACCCAGTTATTTCATTTCTGGGTATATACCCCAGAGATGCTCCAACATACAACAAAGATACATGTACCACAATATTCATAGCAGTCCTATTTATAATAGCCAGAAGCTGGTAAGAACCCAGATGTCCTTCAGTAGATGAATGGATACAAAAATTGTGGTATATTTACACAATGGAGTACTACTCAGCTATCAGAAACAATGACTTTATGAAATTCTTAAGAAAATTGATGCATCTAGAGAATATCATCCTGAGTTAGATAACCCAGTCACAAAAGAACACAAATAATATGTAGTCACTGATAATTGGATACTAACCCCTGAAAGCTCAGAACACCCCAGAAATAACTCACAGACTATATGAAGATCAAGAAAATCAAAGGCCAAAAAAAAAAAAAAAAAAAAAAAATAGAAAAAAAATGAAAAACCATTATGCTTAATCTTAACACACCAAGAAAACTTTGACTATTTCCAGGTTACATCTTGTTTTACATGTACTTTATGCTCATTGTAACTAGTAAGATTTTAATGCATAGTATCAAACCTTCAAAAAAATCAAGTACTGACAAAAATGTATTCATATACTTTTATGCAAAAATACTTTTAAAATCTGTATATTTATCTCTGTTTTTTAAAAAATTGTTTAATTAAAGAAGGCATGGATAACAAAAACTTTTCTTGCATGCTTTTCTATGTTGCTGCTGTTATACAGTAACAACAACATAAGAAGTTATGACATATAAAATGTTTACATATTTATTATTAATAAAGAAATTTAAACTTAAAAGTTGCTACAATGATTATATCTATGTTTGTAATTTATCTTTTTATCTATAATAAGAAAAAAAAGGAAACAGACTTAACTGTCCACTAGAAAGTACACAGCAGAGTAATTTGAATGCTTTTGCTAAGGCAATGCTATCATTTACTAATCATAGTTCTGTAGCTATTTATCTTATTATTTGAAAATACTCTTTGAAATCTACTATAAATTCTTCTATGATCAGTGATCTCAGATAATAGGAGGCAAATGTTCTGTTCTCAGAGCAGGGCGACTTTATGTGTATAGACTATGAAGGATTTGTGATGTCACAGAACATGTCAAAACTAGAACACAAAAATCTGCCAGAATTCTAGCAGTGTCAACCTCAAAGGTTATTTTCTGGAGGTTATGCCCAAAAGACACCATTACAGAAGCAACTATCAGCAATGAGATATCATCATGTTCTTTTAAGTATGAACTTTCTTTTTATAGCAGTTGACAGCTGGTTATGCTAAATTTGCTCATTTTAAACTTTGTACGTTAATGTGTGTGTAAAGCAGGGAGCGTACCTGGAACACATGGCTTCATTGCAAGCAGAACTATTCAACTTCAAAACCTGAGCTGTCATCAGCAAATGCTTCAAACTGGAAATCAGCTAATTCCAATGTTTCCTCTTTCCTCTGCCCCATGCTGTTGTAGGTATCAAAGTGCAAGTTTTCAACTTCACTATCTGAAAGTGAAGCATCAGAGAACATTGGAAATGTTAAAGCGTTAATTCTGATTTTTTTTTTATGGGATTAATTTGAACTGATATACCATAGAAGTATATTGCCATGGTTGATGACATTCTCACCAAAAAAAAAAAAAAAAAAAAAAAAAAAAAAAAAAAAAAAAAAAGAAAGAAAGAAAAAAGAAAAAGAAAAAAAGATCTCTAGAGGAGCAAGGTGCTTGGAATTGGGGTGGTGTGTGTTAGTTACTTTTCTATAGCTGTGATAAAACACCCTGATCAAAAACATCATCAGAAGAAAGAGTTTATTCTGGATTATAGTTCTAGAGAGCTAATGTCTGTGATGGCTAAGGCATGACTGGTCATATTCTACTGCACACAAGAAACAGAAAACATGAAGTCAGTAAGGCTCTAAGTCCCCCAAATCTGCCTCCAGTGACATTTTTTCCAGCAAGCCTGAATTCCCCACACATCCCATAAGCTTTCCTAATAACAGTGGAACCTAAGGACCAAGTGTTCAAGTCTATGAGCCTATGAGGAACATTTCTCATCCAAAACACAATATGATATTTGAAAATTTATAATTTCATCAAAAGAAGTCATGGCATTCTACCAACTGAACGCTAGAAATGACAGAGTTCCCTAAACTTTATTCATGATTTATACTTTTATGTTTGGAATTACATAGTTTTATGATAAAGCTACCACGACATTAGGAAACAAATTTAAGGCTAGAGAGATAGCTCATCTTGTCCCCAGAAGCCATGTAAAATCCAGGTGTAACACAGTACGCCCATAACCACAGTGCCCCTACCCTGAGATGGATAAAGGACTCACTGAAACCTGCCAGAGCTTGTGGGCCTGGCAGTCTGGAGTGAACAGCACTGAAAAGAGAAATGCTTTGACCTGCCACACCCAGCACTTGTCTATGGCAACCTCAGGTCATTGTCCTGGCTTTTCACATTTATTGTCATTCCAAAATATGTAAATTTTGTGGGTTAGCCAGCAGAAGAATTTTAAACATCCTTATTCAGTAAGTGATTAGATAATATAATAACTTCTGGGTGAAGCTTTTTCCACTGCAGTTGTTCAAGTGTCTGGGAAGTAAGAAGACACTTGCAGATGAGCTGAGCAAACTGAACTGCAGGATAGAACACAGAACGTGTAGACAATTTGGTTTAGAAATCACTAAATTATATTTTAATAATTGACTCACAGAAAGAAATCATTGAATTGGGTAATTTTGTACGTTGTATGTCGTTTGGAAAAAAGTAACCAATCATACTTTTCTTTTTCTTTTTTTTCTCTTTTTGTTGTTGCTTATAAATTTCGTGAACTTGTAGGAAAATCATAAAAAGAAGTGGTTTGTTTGATAAGTGTTTTTTGTAAAATAATATTTGTTGAAGTACAGTAGTATAAGTAGTTGGTAAAGAGGCAACACCTATAAAAATATTGTGGCTGAGACACTTATATATTCCACTACAAAATAAAATGAAATTGAGAATGTATTTTACTTAAACAAGTTATCTGGGCATGAATCCGTCCTCCAGAGCATTACAAATCACTTGCCTTTGCTTGCTTCTCTTAAGAAGAATCTAGACAAGATATTATCAACTTCAAAAATTTAACCATAGAATATTAATTTAAAACCTTGCAGGAAATTTTTAAACTGAAAAAAAATAAGGGCAAATTTTAAAAGAACACATTTTTGGTATTGTTTTCAATATGTTGTTAGACACACCGTTCAATTAAAAGCTAATTAAACCACACAAATATAGGCAGTAGTATTATTTGAACTAATGTTACCCTTATTATTTTAATGTTGCTTTATGTATATGACTATTGTGTTCACGTATATCTATGCAACATGTGCATACCTGCTAACTGTGGACACTAAAAGAGAGTCCCAGAGCCCTTGGGAATTGAGTTATAGACCATTGTGAGCCATCCTGTGCATACTGGGGCTTGAATCCAGGGCCTCTGGAAGGTCAACTAGGACTCTTGAGCACTGACTCATTCTTTCCTAGCCCCATATATATGATTTTAATCTTTGTGAATGAATGCTAATTTTTGAAGTAATTTTTTATGAAGTTCCTTTATGGATTTCAGAATGTAAACCTCCCAGGCTTCAGAAAATAATCTTAGGAATAAAAGTCTTGACATTTGCAGAGGTCCCATTATGTTCAGTGACCTGTCCCCAAGAAAATTCACATTTGGCTAGGTTTTAGTCTTGAGATGTTTAGCACCAGAACTACTGTGGTCGAGGTTCATTCATCATACGAAGTGAGTGGTGTGACAATTTAAACTGTGGATGGCTGTTAGCTGGTGGGCAGAAATTTATGAGGTTGCATTTTCCCACTTCCTCGTCCGTTTTGTTCATTAGGAGAGGCTTCCAAGGCCCTGGCCCCTGTCCTTCTGTGGTAAGGTGTAGCTTTACATGACCGTGGGATTGTAATGCTGGTGAGCAATGATGTAGTAGTAAGCAAGGTAGTAATGAATCAAAGTCTGAGATTTTCTTTCTTTTGTTACTGGATCAGGTTACATATCATACCATAGGATTTAACGACTACTTCTGCCTTGGTGAGATTGAGGTGGGGGTTGGGAGGTCATTCAGACTCTAGTGACCTTTTCCTTTGCACAACTGTTTGTAATAATTGAAAGGATAATTTGATCCTTACTTCATGCTTCAAAGTAAGTACTGAAGCAAAGATATTCTAGACAAGAAGGATGAAACTCTGGCTTTGATATCTGTGTTTTGAAGTGAAAAGAGGCAACTGTACATTGTCCATGTGTCTGGTAGATAGAAAAATGATGTTTTCTAGACCATCTCTGATCTCACCTTGTCATATTTCTTTAGTAAACAGCATCCCTTTAAATTAGTAAGGTGATACAATTACCATATCCATGACAAAATTATCGATAATAGAATTGGTACCATTTATCTCCATCTTGGCCATGAGCTGCCACAAATAGTAGCTACCACATATTTCTACCACAAGAGAAAATACAACCAAATTTATGTGTCATAAACCTAAGACAAGAAGCCCAGAACCTCAGATTTCCCAGAAAAGCTTTGTCATGGTTCCTGATGACCTCAAGGAAAAGCTTTCTTCTACCCTCCTTATGTCATGACATGGTCCCTCTCATTCCTTTGCTTCTTTTCTTAGAGTTCTAATTCAAACCACACTATGCAAAATGTTGGAGTGATTATATGTTTTTCTGTACTACAATAAAAAAAAAACAAATAACAAAAAACCCATAACAATGAAAATCTCCTTCCTCAGATTAGAAAATAATATAATAAAAAATAGTAGTAAATATAATGTCCATTATACTGTAAACCATGTCATTGTTTATGCATGATTCTTTATGATCTGTTGAGGAAACTCAAGGCACTGGCAGAACTCACTTGTTCAAGGTCAGATGTGTACTCAATGATAGCCCTAAACCAAGGCTCCAGGGTTCCGAGGTCCTTCACTGACCATGGACCTAGTGCTGAATCATATTTGAATCCTTAGAAAAAATTTCATTTCAATACAGTGATGTCTTAATGTGTTAACTAAGCCTGCTAACACCCTAGCATTACCTAATTTTATATAAACAAGGTTGAACAACCTTGTGTGTGTTTGGACATACATGTAACAATTTGCTCTTCTTTCTTAAGTCTCAGTCATATTTTATCACTTTGATGAAACTATTAAAATTTTCTCCATATTAAAATTTTAAACATACAAAGTATCTCATCTAAAAAATGAAATAAGAAGTTTAATATTAATTAAACACAATACATTGTCTTTCAGTTAATGAACATGCAACTATATAAATTGTAATTTATATAGGTATAAATTTTTGAATGGCTAGGTTTGAATTTAATAAGTGTTTATAAGTGTTTTGTGTACCTATGAGGTGTTAGGTTTTATATAGAGATGTTGTGATTTTAATAAAATAAGCTAAAATCCTGAGAACTGGAAATGCTCTTTTATAAGACCGTTTTCTGACTTTTGGTAATTTTTTGTGGTACTTTTTAATGTCTAAATATAATTTGAAAGAAATTTGATCTGCTTTTACTTATTATATTTGCTTTGACAACTAATACTTTTCCTATTTACTCATCTTTTAAGTATTTCCTTTTCTCTCCCTGAGTAATGGACTTTAGGTTTTGCCTGTAGCATTTAATTCCTAAAATAATTTTTTAAATCTTCCACCTTTCTGGTTGAAACTTAATCTATTTTCAAAGAAAAGAATTATATTTTTTTCTGCCTTTCTGGAGCCCTTGCACATGTTTGGAAGTTTTCTACCACCAAGCTGTATGTTTGGACCTTCACTTCAAAATACCTTTAATATAGCTTTGATCTTTGAACATATTCCCAGTCTGTCTGTCTATCTGCCTCTCTGCCTCTCTGAATGTCTGTCTCAAAATATGCCTATCTATTATTCTAGGATCGAGTTAGTACTTTGTATCTCAGACAGAAGAGGAACACATTATCTGGTCCAAGCTGGCATCAAACTCATGACAATTAAAGCGTTAGGATCACAGATGCCAGCTGCCATGACCAGCCTCCATGTATGATAACATTACTTTCTTCCTTTTCCAGAAAATGCAGTGCTTTAGGCTCACTTTTTATCATTGCAGTATATGAAAGTAACTTCTTACATATCACAATAACATGCTCTTGATTTTGCATTTATATGTGACCATATCTGCATAGCTTTCAAATGTATCTAAAACTTTTGTTATTTGAAATTTACTGAGAATTTTCACTGTTTCATGAATATGTGTGTGTGATGCATTTGTTGGAAGAATGGTTTAAACATTTTAAGCTCATATCATTATATAATCAAATTTAATAGTGTTGGTTTTTAAATTTTGTTTTTGTTTTTGTTTGTTTGTTTGTTTTGTAATTTCTTACATAGAAATATCCATTTGGAGCATTTTAGTTGCCTTACCACCAATAATTCTAGGGTCTGTCACTACAGTGTCTGTATTGTGAATTGCATTTTTAATCTAAATACTATGATTCTTGCTCCTTTCATTTGTTTTGTTTTTTTATTTTGGTTTTAATAGTTATATACATTTTATATCTATTTACAATTTTTCTTATAAGCCAAGATAAAAATTTTAGGCATCAAATTTATCCTATTTTGACTTACCTATGTCCCTTGCAAACATATAACTGAATTTAAAGTTTTACCATCAATTCAGATACTTTTTAAAATCAAACACAGAAAGATCTATGACTTCTGATTTTTTTTTTAAAAAAACTGATTTGCTGCTGCTGTTAACTTTAGCTAAAATAAGTTACTATGAATTTAATAAGAGGTATCTGTTCGGTAAGTACTGTGAAATGTCCACATGTTACAATTATGCTAAGTTTGTAATTTTTGTAATTACTGTTGGGACATAACAGCAATTCATTGTGACTTTCTTCCCCTTAATGAGAACAGGTTTTGCAGGGCTGTTTGCATGGCCTCCAATGCCTGTGGTCAAACAGTGTGTTGTGCTGTCCTCCCAAGTATCTGATGCTGCAAGTGAGCACTACTATACCCAGCTGTTCTTTCCTTACTTGCTACCATTTCTCTAGATTATTTCTCAAATCTACTACTACTACTACTACTACTACTGCTGCTGCTGCTGCTGCTCCTCCTCCTGCTGCTGCTGCTGCTGCTGCTGCTGCTGCTGCTTCTACTACTACTACTACTGCTATTATTATTATTATTATTATTATTATTATTATTATTATTATTATTATTATTATTATTTGTAAATTGAGGGATTGAGTTTAGAAACTTTCACATTCTAGGCAAATGCTCTACTACTAAAATATGTTCCAATCCTTTGAATATTGATAAGAACTTTTCTAGGACTCAATAATATTTCAGGAAAGTTATTTCTAATGCTACTGTCCCACACTAAGAGCACTGCTGTTAACCTGCAGATGAATGTTTTCATAGGAGATTGAAAGTCCATCCTCCCATCAGTTCCCAGTACGTAAGATGTTACTCACCCTCACTTGTAATAGGAAACATATGTTTACACTGAGAAATGACCTGTCAGTTCTTACTAAATTTTTAAATAGTTTTTTTCTTATGTTACATTAGTTTTAGATTTTATTATTGCAGAAACACAGTGACTACTTTCATTAAGCACTTATCCTTTTTTAAAAAAAATAAAATTGTGTGTTTATGTGACTGTGTGTGTTTATGTAACTGTGTTTTTATATGAAAGTATATGTTTATATAGTGTGTGTTTATTTGAGTGTGTGAGCATTTATGTGAGTACATGTGTGTTTTGTGAGTATATGTTTTTATGTGGGTGTGTGTGCACTTATGTGAGTACATGTGTATTTGTGTGTATGCGTGTTTATGTAAGAGTGTGGGTGGTTATGTGAGTGCATCTTCAAATGAGTATGTGTGTATCTGTGTTTATGTGTGTGGTCAATATCTGCAGAGACCAGCAAAAGTTATCAGATATCTTGAAACTGAAGTTAGATGTGGGTGGTGAACCATTTCATGTGAGTGCTGGGAACTGAACTCAGGTCGTCTGAAGAACAGGAACCATTTTTAACCCTGAACCACATGTTCATCCCACCATCACTAATTCTCTATCTTCCATCTGTCATTGAGTCATCTCACCCCCACTGGACTGAGCTGGTAGGGTGTCTGGAAATGTCAGTTTTATTCCATCAGATGAGGTGATGAGGTGAGAGCCGTACCCAAGCTGTGTGAATATGCATTTTGTGTGAATACTCCCAGAATGTTTCCATCTATCCCTAGGCCTACACCTGGAAGCTTCTAGAATCTGTATACTCTAATCTTCTTCAAGCCAAGACACTGTAGGCTTTAGATTCCAGACTGCCTGCTAACCTAATCATAGAATGTTTTTAGCCTCCAAGACTTACTGTTTAATAAGCCTACGCTTTGTAGTTTGTTCTCTAGCTGTCTGCTTCAACCCAGTTCTTCTGGCTCAAAACTCCTTCCCAAGATGATTGATTCAAAGTAGCTTCTTTTGGCTTCTCACTGAATTGCTCTGCTTAGAAAACCACCTCTGAATTCCAGAAACTTAACTGCACCAACTGCACTGACTTCAGGAGCTGAATGTCAACAGAACTCAACTGCATGCAGTGCAACTGAATCACACCAAACTCAGCTGAATTCTACTCAGCTCTCTTCCTGTACTTCTTTTAAATAGCTTCACCTTCTACCTGTTCTCGTGAAAGTTGGGTATGTTTATCTCTGATTTGTCACTTTGTCTGTCTGTCCCTCGATTAGTTGTATCAGTCAAACATTGCTGTTTCCGTCTACTAGCTAACTTTACCTACATATTTTGGGATTAGAGGTATGTACTAAGGCACCAAGGGTGTGTCTGTATTCCAGCCAGAGGGGTTAAAGGTAGAGTATATCTGCATTCCAGCTGGATCACATAGACCTAGACATTATTAGATGTTCTCCCTTGCCAGAGTAGACATATTGCTGTATTAAAATGTCCTTACAGATGGCTCCTGTTATCTCAGCTACCCACAAGGCAAGAGATTCACGTGTTAAAGGACTGCTTCTGAAATATGAGGGACCATGTCTCAAAATAAACTAAGAGTATACCTCTTTAGTAGAGTTTTTTTTTTTTTTTTTTTTGTCTTGAATGCATGAGATTTGGACCTCAATTGTCAGTACCAGGGAAATTCCCCAAAACAAAAATGACAAACATTAACAACACTGGAACATTTAACTAACTTAATTCTTTTTGTTAACATACCGGAAGATGAAAAATAATGCATCTGAGCAACCTGAAAAGGCCTAATACTCTATCAAAGATGTCAGAACTCTATAGACCCTGAATGAGAAGACAGCTCACGGGACCATTCCCTTATTCTTTTCTACTATTTTTATATCACAAGAGTTGGATCTCCTAGGACTGCTGATTGGGAGAAGATGGTTATGGAAAGAGACCAGCTTTCAGTATCAAAGCAAAGGAAGAAATGGATGTCAAGCTACACAGATGCAAAAGGCCTTCAAAAACAATATCAGTTTCCAGAGCAAGTGGTCACTAATGTGCTCTCAGCTTTAAGGGTGGCCTTGCGGGGTAAAGTCACTATATGTGACTGGATCCCGCTTTTATCTCTCATGCATGTAACTGGCAGAAGGAAAGAGAGCAAATGAAATATTTGTAAATAGTTCAGCACTGTCTAGTGTGTCCTCAATCTACATTCCTGTTCCTGATCATCTGTACCCTTTAGAAAATATTTTTTTTAGAAAATATTGCTCATATTTAAAAAACTAGTGAGCGGTAAAGTTATCGTAAAAATTTTCTCTCACAAGGCAAGGACTTTTTAAAAACTCAGTGAAATTCAGAATCCCTATAATTAAGAGATTTAGAATGCAACGATGTATAAAACATAAAAATGACCGAAGCATCTTATGAAAAATGAAAAATTAAATCAAACATGATGTTTAACACGCTGTACACAGCATAGAATTTATTATATAAATTTGAAGGCATTTCTATTGAAGTCAATTTATTTTATTATTTTCAATAGTTCCTGTTAGTTACTCTTCTGTTGCTGTGATAAAACATGGTGAATAGGGCGACATATAAGAGAATTTAAATTGAGGCCAACTCTTGCAGAAGGTTAGAGTACATGAACATCATAGAGATGAGCTCCGTATCAGACATGGTACTCAATCTCTGAGACTTTACATCAGGATTCACAACCATGAGACAGAGATCTGACTAGGAAGGGTATGAGGTTTTGAAACGCCAAGGCCTGCCCTTAGTGACACACCCTCTCTAACGAGACCATACGTCTACGCAAAGGAGTTCCACAAACTGTAGACTCAGTATTCAAGTATATGATCCTATGAAGGCAATCATCATTCAAATCGCCAAATTTCCCTTAACAGTTACAATACCGATCGGTTTGACTTTGTTGTCTTCACTTTGCTGTATGTGAGTGGAAGTCCAATTAGTAAGCTAAAAGGAGGCATATTGACACCATTTTTAGAAGACTAACACAAAATTGTATGTGAGGCCTTGGGCTCTGAAAGGTTTCCTAGTTCCAAGTCAAGAGGCTTAAGATGCCAGTGACCCTAAGGCACGGTACGAGTCTCGCTTTACTCCCCAAACCAGGTGCCCATCACTAGCCACAACTACCCATAGATTTGTGGCCATCAGTCACATCAGAGCAACGCCCCAATCTCCTCCACAGGTGAGGGACAGGCCACATGACCACAGGCCACATAGACATATTTTTAACAAGTGAGTTATAAACACTGAGAATACATAAATGTTGTATATGAAGTACCTAAGAACCTACCCACTTAATTTACTCGTAAGCATTTCTTGCTTCTACAAAAGTATACCATATATTTTAATGCAGTAATATTTCAAATATTTAGGCAACCTGGCATTTTTCAGTCAGATACGGGTGGGTCACTGAAGAGAGGAGTAAACATTAATGTTCTGATCTTTATCTACCTTACTTATATATGGAGTAGTTAGGTAAATAAATAGGATAGTAGTTGTTTCAAGAAATTTTGACAGAGGAAGAAAGCAAACATTTTAGTATGTGCCAAAATTTTAAGCTTAACACATGAAACTAGGTAGGGAAACTTCTAGATCACACTATTCCTGTGGAGATTTCCAAGTTGCCTCATGGTGCGATCCTCTGTCTCCTCAGCACGGACACCCCCACACTGCATCAGAAAGTGACTGTGGAGAAAACATTAATCTCTCTAGGCTACACATTGGCAAAATGAAGATTGCTCAAATGGACAGTTCACACGCACACTTTACTGCTCTTGTGTTACTTCTTCAGGCTTACCTTTGCATCTCTGTCATTGTTGGCTGGAGATATCAGAAATCAGGTAAAATCCTTCTACATTTACAGAAGGCAGTATTACAAACCTTGAAAAACATAATCAAGCAATTTGTTCTTTTTAAAAACATCTGTTTGTGAGCACGCACACACACACACACACATGCACACAACTGATCAAAATGTAAATATGTAACAAAAATGAACAGGGAAAGAAGGTCAGTCCAGCAGTGTTAATAGCTGTGAACATTACATTTTATCCTTTGGGTTTAAAGAGAAATTAATCATCTTTCTCTAGGAATGTTCATTTCAAACACGTGTGAATTGTTACCAAATTTTATCTCCTGCCATGTAGTCCACTGGGAAGCTGCTGGCTATAAATCTCCTTGTCAGTATACAATGACACCCAGAACTGCAAGCATGCCAAAATGGAAAAAAAAATATCTGGGCATGTTGAAAATAATAAGGATAACCCTATCATGCTGACCAATCCTTCATGCAACTAAAGAGAGTTGGCAAGGTTGGTGTATGAAATCAGAAACAGTGGGGAAATGGGACCCACTTGAGATCTGAGAAGAGGATGAAGCTACCTGAAGATACCTGAAGCTACTACAGCCATGGGTTTGTTCCTGACTTAAGGGGTAAGTGTGAAGCCTGGTGTGAAATAGTGAGACCATAGGGGGTGTTGGCAGACACCCTAGGTCAGTGCTTCTCCAGCTTCCTAGCTTTACTGCCCTTTAATACAGCTCTTTGGGATGTGGGGACCCCAGACCATAAAAGTATTGTTGAGGCTCCTTTGAAACTGTACCTTTGAACATTATGCATTGCAATGTAAGTAATTTTGAAGACAGAGGTTTGCCAAGGGATTTGTGGCCCACAGGTTGGGGTCCATTTCTCCAAGAATTAGAAGCCACAGAAAGACTTGGGGACTGACAGTTACTTCAATGCTGCCGGAATAAAGAGAGCTCTATGTGATGTAACTGACTGTTCAGAGAAATGCTGAGCTCTCTTGGCATGTACCATAATTAATCACATAACTCCCGAGAAGAAACATAGAAGGAGGATGTCTTATGTGTTAAGCATGAGACAGTGAACACACTGGGAAATGACACCAGAAGACGCCAAGGACTGATTTGCTCAAATACAGATATGCCATATAGACATGCCATGAAACTGTTTAGCTCAGAATTTTCAACTGTTACAAAAACTTTACATATGTAACCCATAAAAATACCATAATGATTACACATGGAGGCACAGTTCATAACTGAAATGTTACTAATAAGATTAAGATTTCTTAAGAAAGCAGCCCTAGAGTGTCTTTAGTGGCCCGTAGATAGCAACAGCACACATAAATTGTGTAAAGTAAACATGTATCTAATGTATTATTTGTATTATAGAAGCCCAAACATATATATCTATATGTAAACATGTACATGAACATTATACCCATAAACATTACTTAAGTGTGGATTCCTAAATTACTAGATGACATTCTTTGCAAGCTTTTATATTGGATATGAGGTTACCATTTCTTAATCTGCCTGGGAATCACTTTCATCCATTTCCCTTTGTGTTTAAGTGTGTGTGTGTGTGTGTGTGTGTGTGTGTGTGTGTGTGTGTGTGTGTGTATGAGAAGACTAGCAGTCAAGCATCTTCCTTAAATCATTCTTTGGATCTTTCCTAATCTGTTGGCTGCCGTGTTGTCTTCTTGACAGTGTCCTTAGCCTTACAGTAGCTTTGCAATTTCATGAGGTCCCATTTGTTGGTTCTTGATCTTAGAGCATAAGCCACTGGTGTTCTGTTCAGGAAAATTTCCCCTGTGTCTATGTGTTCTAAGCTCTTCCCCACTTTCTCTTCTAATAGTTTCAGTGTGCCTGGTTTTATGTGGAGGTCTTTGATCCACTTAGAGAGCTAGTATCCAATATATACAAAACACCCAGGAAGCTAGCTAGACCCTAGAGAATCAAATAATCCTATTTAAAATGGGGTACAGAGAATTCTCAGCTGAGGAACATTGAATGGCTGAGAAGCACCTAAAGAAATGCTCATCATCCCTAGTCATCAGGGAAATGCAAATCAAAACAACCCTGAGATTCCACCTCACACCAGTTAGAATGGCTAAGATCAAAAACTCAAGTGACAGCAGATGCAAGTGAGGATATGGAGAAAGAGGAACACTCCTCCACTGTTGGTGGGATTGTAAGCTGGTACAACCACTCTGGAAATCAGTCTGGCTGTTCCCCCAGAAAATTGGACATAGCACTACCTGAAAACTCAGCTATTCCACTCCTGGAAGTATACCCCAAAGATGCTCCAACATATAACAAAGACACATGCTCCACCATGTTTATAGCAGCCTTATTTATAATAGCCAGAAGCTGGAAAGAATCCTGATGTCCTTCAACAGTTCCACTCTTTGTTGTTGGTATACCAGTTCAATATGAAACATCAGACATGAGTCAGTAGCCATGGCATGATCCAGCAGAAACCACAAGGCTCCAACAAATTGGCACGAGTCAGCAGAAGCAGCCAGAACAGCATTAGAAGTTCTTTAGTGCATTTCTCTCTATGAAGTGAAGGCCAGCAATGACTAGGGAAGACCAGCGGAAAGGGGAGACCAACAAAGCATCACATGATCAGTGAAAAATAGAGGTGAACAGCAAGACTAGCAAAGGCCAGCAAAGACCAGTGACGCATGCATCGCACAGCATTTCAATGCAAAATCGACCTCTTATTGTCATCGGGTTCAATTTATATTCTTGTCAAATATGTACCCTCTTAAACTTTCAGTCAGCAAAATATAACATGCCTTCTAATGTGTCTGCTTCATCAAAACATCCTCTCATAAGACAGAAAACATCACGTAGTATTACTGAGTTTCCAAAGAAACCAGAAATTTTCCTTTTATACCCCATAGTGAAAAAGTTTGAATAATGCTATATATTTACGAGTAGGATGTTGGCTATTTCCCAAAGAGTGAGTGTTTAGTTCATTTGCTACTTTATGTAGCTGTTTTGTAAATATGATGTTACTAATGTAACACTTCAGAGACATTGTCCTCCCTCTGGTTTGGTAGCTCTAGGTTGTGCTCTTTATAGATTAAACATGATCCTCTTCCTGTGTTTTCATACTTGGTAGTTAGAGATATGAGAATCAACCGAAATTACAGCTATCCACTGAGTACAGCTTTCTTTCTGTCTTAGTTTGGGTTTTACTGCTGTGAAAGCACACCATGAACAAAACCTCTTATAAAGGATAACATTTAATTGTGGCTAGTTTATGGGTTCTGAGGTTTAGTTCATTATCATCAAAGCAGGAGCATGGCAGTATTCAGGTAGACATGACATAGGAGAAGCTGAGAGTTCTACATCTTGATCTGAGACTTCTAGAAGAATGGCTCCTTAGCAGCTAGAAGGAAGGTTTCTCACGGCCCAACCCCACAGTGATTCACTTCCTTCAACAAGGCCACAGGATATTTAAGCACATGTGTATGGGGACCAAAATAGCCAAACAACTACACTCCCATGAAAATATTCAATTTACCAAGTTAAAATAATAAGTGATTGTGTGTTTGAAAAATCTCATTTTGTAAAGAAAAGATCAGTGAACTAAAAATATACGACAGAGTACTTTCTTTTAATCAGTTCTTAATTTTATTTGTCCTACTTATTGATTTACTTAAGAAACTTCATTCATGTGTAATTGCAAGAGTGATGCGCCTTATAAAAGTTTTATTTTTCTGTTTTAGAGATGTGAAGTTTCTGATCATTTAATATTTTAAAGTATACAGTGCTTCAAAGTGCCTGGTGCTCAACCAAGGTTTGATATTATCTTTGTCAGCATAATTAACCTTTATATCTGAAACTGTAACCGAGGAACTTCTGATTCCATGACACTTGTCAAAATACTATATTGTTGTCTAACCAGTAACTTGTAGCTGTTCAAAACTACCATCTCTACCATTAAATGCACTCCTACAATATAAAAAAAAATGTATTATTCTATGCCTTTAAAAAAGAGGTGTGATGTTTCTTCTTCAAACATTAGTGACTGTAAGAATTTATTTAAAAGTTTTTATTCATTTTTTACATTAGTGTGTGTGTGTGTGTGTGTGTGTCCAAAGACAAACATATGGAAGTTAGAGGACAACTTTCTAGAGTTGGTTCTTCCCTTCCACCATGCATGCTCAAGGATAGAATTCAGGACACCAGGTTTGGCAATCACTGCCTTTCCCGCTGAGCTATATCATAGGCTCAAGTTATTTATTTTTAATCAGTAATTTCCTCACAGTATGTGAGCTCAGAGTTCTCTTTATAACCCCTTGGTAAGCTCTCTTGTGGTTTGTGAATCATAAAACAGTTTGAGAAACATTTGCTTGACAAGCTCTTAGGTAAAAGGAGCCTCACTTCAGGCTTGTCCCAGTGATGAGGATATCCACAACCAATAACTACAGGGCATGTCTTCACTATATGAAAATTTTAAAACTTTATATTTGATTTGAATTTCTGTTTTCTTATCTAAATGGGAAAATATTGAGCTGAGTTGAGGTAGATCTCAATACCACAGTTCTATTAACACAAACCGATTTGATCATCACACTGAAAAAAAAAAGAGAGAGAGAGAGAGAATGGTTCATAAGACCACATTATTTTGTAATAAAATAAAATTTTGTGATAAGATGACTTTAAAGACTAATATTAAATCTATAGCTGTCATTTTCTAATAGAGAAAGAACCGAGTATCCTTCAGCCACTGTCCTTAGGTTTTCATAAATGATAAAGATTATTTATTATTTAACAAATACTTTAAGAATTTAAAATTTGGTACTTTCTCCTTGGAATTTCCCTTGGACATACCATGCTTATAGATTAATAGCATGAAAAAGCATGGTTAGAATATTATGAGAATTTGACTGTGACATTCAGTAATTAGAGCTGCATTTGCTCTCAATATGTAAAAATTAACTCAATCAATAGGTAGGCAACAAATAACTCCTATGACGTAAACAGATTTGCTTTAATGGGCACTTTACCTATACTAAAAATGCGGGATGGAGCTGTGATTACATTATAGGCAATGTATGGGCACAAATGGACTTTTTACATAGTGTGAAGCTCTTCAGGAGTATCATATTGCATGAATCTTGACTTCTTCCAAGGTATATTATAGCATGCCACACATAATGAAAGCCAAAGGTTTAGTTCAAACAAAAGCAGTTTCAGCTTTAAAAAAAAAAAACAAAACAAAACAAAAAAAAGAAAACTATGTATTTTAAATTGGGAATGGTCTAAATTTATATTCTACTGATAAACAATAATAAAAGATCTGACTCTCTTAATGAAACATTTAAGCATGTTTGTCATAAATACACAGGGATTTTAAGATTTAGAAAGCAGATCCAAATCAAATAAAATAGCAATTGAAACTATTTCAAAACATACAAAAGTCAAAGAAAATGAGGCTATTTCTCTCACGGCACATACATGCATTTATATGGGTGTGTTCGTAAGATGACCGAGGATGATTGTGTTGCTCCATCTGATTTTAGAAACTTCAGTCTGCCGAATGAACATTACGGTTTCTCTCTTTGGCAGGTTAGGAAACAGGGACTCACAGAAGATGAGCAGTCCACCTAAGTTCAAGCACGCGATGAGGTCAGGCCTGGCACTAAAGCCGGCTTTTAGAATTTGTTTATTCATTTACACAATGACTATTTATTAACTATATCATTTATGCTGGATCCCTGCTAAGTCCTGTCGCTATGGTAATGCATTAAACAGTTGCCATCCTCAGAGACCTCACAGAGACACAAGTCGAGTAGAATGCTTTCTGGTTGGTAAAATAATAGAGACATTTCCAGAGCATGACAGACAGTTCGTATATTCAGAAAGATGGCCACAGAGGCCCTGGAAAGGGTAGGACTGATTAAAAGTTGTTTGGATAAAGTAGGGGGGAAAGAATAGTGCACTGGGGGATGATTGACCAGATAAAGCGCCGGAAGACAGAAACAGATAGAACTGAAAATTTGAGGAGGGAGGGGCAGAGGGGATCAAGCAAAGTGGATAAAGAGAAAAACTATCACCACACTCCATTTAAGATTACTGCCTTTATTCTATGGTTTAGAATTTAAACACGGAGGGGGAAATTATCACATTTTCTCATACTTCATATGTTTTCACTTTATTTTTGTCTTTATTTTGTGTTGCATAAAGGCTGATAATACTTAAATATACATAGCAAAATGTACTAGACAGCCCACTTTTATTCCTGGGCACAGGCTTAGCAGGAACAGATGTGCTGCAGACAGAGGTGGGACTTACATAATGCTTACTACTACCATTTGAACTTGGACAAAATGGAAATCCATTTTGATGTATTTGTATGTAACTGAATTTTATGTACTGATGGGATTCAATGATCTACTAACACAGGATACCATTAATGATTTTCACATTGTCTCAAGCATGAGAAATAATATGTGAATTACATAATGCAGACAGTAGGTAGCGTGATCATACCGGGGAAGCCTGGGAGCAGAGAGAAGCCATGGGAATGGGTTTTTGTTTTTCTTATTTATTGTTCTTGGTGCTGGCTTACCTGAATGCTTTCACTCCCTTCTATAATGTGTCTTTCAAAGTGACTCAGAATTTCCCCTCTGCAAAGGACATGGCTGAATCTGATGATCAGGTACGCCCACATGGAAGAAGCTCTGTAGCACTGATAATTGTTTTCTTTGCTGGATGGTTCAGCAGTGATGGCTACTAGCCTCATGTTGGGCATGACTGTCAGATGCTCAAGACAATGCCCCGGGGAAAGGTCTTTTACTTTCCTTTCTCTTCTGTGTGATAAAGTAAAAAAGAAGGAATCATATCAAATGGATGTCGTATGAAGAAAGTAGCGCGGGACGCAGAAGTCATGGGAGGGATTAACAGCAAAACTGTGGACAGAGGAACAAGGTCTGGAGGATTCTAGAAGAACCGGATAAGAAGAGGAGGAGTACAGTATTGGGGAACCGAAGGGAGTTTTCCATTTTAAAAGGGATAAGAGCATCAAACAAGATGGCGTCTGTAAAAATGGTGTTTGGGAAACAAGTCTGGGATTGGGCAGTTAGGAGTCCCCTGTCTTCAAAATGCTTCAGAGAATTTCAAAAGACATTGATGAAAAGCTGGCGTGAGGAGGAGAGAAAAATCTGTTTATCCCACACTGGATGTTCCCTAGTCTCAAACTAAGATAGATAAAAGACAGTCAAGGGTTACCCTTAATTCTTTATAAGCTGTAGACTCAGACTGCTGCTTCCGTTATGGTTTTGAGGAGCTTCCCTCTTTACTGAAGTAGCAGATTGTTCTTTTAAGAATTTTTCCCCCTTATCTAGAGAAACAAATAAAAAAGTAGAGTCAGAGGAAGCTGCTATACCTCTTATTGCCTTAGCAAATTTATTAAACTAGATACAAAAGAAAAATTATTAAGTTTTTTTCTTTAAAGTTTATTCAATACAACATAATTTCCATCTTCACTGGGGTGGCTGACCTCATCGAGTCCCAGCCCCAGCCCCAGCCCCAGCCCCAGCCCCAGCCCCAGCCCCA
This sequence comes from Micromys minutus, assembly GCF_963924665.1. NCBI lineage: Eukaryota > Metazoa > Chordata > Mammalia > Rodentia > Muridae > Micromys > Micromys minutus. The sequence continues at coordinate 6,220,849 of NC_137984.1, forward strand.
GCCCCAGCCCCAGCCCCAGGCCCTCAGCCCCAACCCCCCAGACCCAGCCTCAGCTTTCTTGTCAGCTCCAGGGGCTGCTCACCCTCTGGACCATTGGGCTGATGCCTGCCAGTCTCGGGACGACTGTGGCACAGGGTGGCGGGCAGGATCTCCGGAGGTAGGGGCAGGTAATCTCGGAGATACTGGATGCCTTCCTTCCTAAGGTACCAGTAGAAATGTCTCCAGGCAAACTGCTCCTTCAAGTAGCCTCGAGACTTGAGAGACTGCATGGCCTTCATGACATGAAGGTTGGGTACATTCTTGTCTGTCAGCTCGGGGTTTTGGGGCATGTGGTCATCTTTTTTGGCAACCATCACTCCTTAAAAAGGAGCTTGTAGATGGAAATCTGACTCTTCTTAGGCGTCAACATCGCGGCTGCTGCAGGGTCTGAGGCGGAGGCTGGAAAGCAATTAAAATATTTTTAAGTGTATGCACTCCGTTTTGATCACATTCTTTCCAGTTCAACTCCTCCTCTATCTTTCCCTACTCCCTAACCCGATGTCATGGATGTTATTTTTCTTTCTCTCAAACACAAAACGACACAAAAACTAAGAGACCCTATCAACGCAGGAGGTAGAAGAAGAAAACCAATGAGATGAAAAATAATACCAAAGCAAAACAAAAAAGCCATAAAAGGATATGCAGTCTGTTGTGTGTTGGCAAATTACTTCTGAGCCTGGAACCTGCCTTGAAGTGTGGTTGATATATTCAGAAAGTATTCAATTTTGATCATAGTTATAAGATACAAAATACCTGGTATCTCTAAGATAGTGTTAACATCCTTTAAACACCTGCCCTCTGGTCCTTGCTTCATTTTGCAGGGTACCTAATCTCAAAACTGCCTTTGTAAAACACTCCATAAGATAGAAACTGAGCTGATACCTAGCTAGAAACATCGCCCTCACTGACTGGTGTTCATGATGACAGAAGGCACTCTGTCTCCTACCAGAAGAGATATCTAATTATCAATCTCACCCAGTTACAAACCCTGCGGTTTACAACAGGGCCTGCTTTCAAGGTATACTGGTGCAGCATTGGTTTGAATGATATGGGAGTAGCCAATCAGATTTTTACTGGATCTAAGTGTCTTAGTCAGGATTTCTATTTCTGCACAAACACCATGACCAAGAAGCAAGGGTTTATTCAGCTTACACTTCCATGTAGCTGTTCATCACCAGAGGAAGTCAGGACTGGAACTCAAGCAAGTCAGGAAGCAGGAGCTGATGCAGAGGCCATGGAGGGATGTTACTTACTGACTTGCTCAGCCTGCTTTCTTATAGAACCCAGGTCTATCAGCCCAGGCATGGCACCACCCACAATGGGCTGGGCCAGGGATGGCACCACCCACAATGGGCTGGGTCCTCCCCCCTTGATCACTAGTTGAGAAAATGCCTTACAGCTGGATCTCATGGAGGCATTTCCTCAACTGAGGCTCCTTTCTCTGTGATAACTCCAGCTTGTGTCAAGTGGACACAAAACCAGCCAGTACAGTAAGGCTTACTCCATGAACTGGAAGCCATATATAGCACTGCTAATGTGGCTTACAGTCTAAAACTAGGTGATGGACCTAGGGAGAAATCCTAATACCATTATTCTGAGAAAAGAACATAGTAATAAAATGACTCCTAATGAAATACTGCTATAACCATTGGTCACCTCTTTGAACCCCTACCAGAGAAGCTTCTTATAGTAGATGAAAATTAACAGAGACACACAACTGAACAATATGTAGAAAGTGAGAAACTTGGGAGTATTCTGTTCTACATGGGATGTCTTCCTCAGACCTCTTCCCTCAAGGCTCTGCCATCTGTGTGGGAAGGAAAAGGAAAACCTGGACTAGCCAAAGGTGCAGATGGGTAACTGTGGGGAAACAGTCTTCCGTATGCAATAGGATTGATACACGTATGAACGCTAAAGAGACTGAGGTCACATGCACATGGCTTGAACAGGTTAAGCCAGATATGATCCTGACATGGAAAAGGGGAAGGTGACGGAAAGTCTCACCCCTAACCAAGAAACTATAAGCAATTAACACCATCTGTCAAAGGGCAGATCTGTTTTCTTAGAGGAGCCTCACAAAGGATACATACAGGGTAGGCTCCATGCCCAGGAATAGTCAGGCGACACAAAAAAGACTCCGTGTTTATTTGTTTTTGTTTTGTTGTGGACATGGTTTTGGTTTTGCTTTTTTTTTTTTTTTTTTTTTTTTTTTTTAAATTGTACTGGTCTTTCACTTGCTTGTTTTGATTTTCATTTTGTGGGATTTTCTCGGCTTTTGTTTTTGAGTGAGGGAGAAGGGGACGGGGAGAGACATAAAGTTAAGGAGATAGGAAGGTGAGGAGACACCGGGAGGCGTTCAGGAAAGGGAAAGAACATGTTGTATAAAACAAATTATTAACAAACTAAAGCATTATATCACCTTTCACAAACCCATTGTACTTATTATTCTTGGCTGTCCTATAAATCTACCTCACTCTACAAGTGACTATTCTATATGGAGAGAAAAATTCTGAAATTCTTAAATACCACATCATAGAAGCAGGGAGAAGGGTAGACATGTGTGGAATATCTCAGCAACCGTTACTTAACTGGTGCTGCTAAAGACCTGTAAAGAGGACAGTATCCTAAAGGCTAAGTCCCTATTCTGGATGGACATGGTATAGGCAAGACCATTTCTAAATGATAGAAACTAAATTTCTGTAGGTTGGAACGAGATTGCCTGGGAAAGCCTGTGTACTTCCTGAAAGCTTTTAAAATCTCTCTGCATTTTCCCCCTCATTTATTCATAAAGTACTATATTCTGTTAATCATTGGCTTTGTTTGATAGAAACAAAAGGTGAGTTTTAAAGTGGAGCAAACATATCTTCCCTTTTTTCATTTGATTAGGGACATTTGGATGCTGATCTCAAATATCATCAGTCATGGAACACTTGTATAGATATTTTTGAAGGAAAAACAGTACTTTTAGTGCATACATGGGTCTATAAAATTGTGTCAAACTGTATTTTTTGTTTGTATTCCTTTGATATGTTTAGTAACCTAACTGTTCAACATTGTTCAAATATTTTCATATTGTAAATGACACTAATTAAAGTCAATTTACAACATTTATCCAAATTACACCCATTGAGCCTACTTTTAAGGAATAAAATCTTATTTTGACTTTAGGCAGTTGTGTAGAAGAAATTTATTATGTTTTCCTAGCTTATAAAAAGGAAAGATTTATTTAAAGAAAGTTAAGCTATGTTTAACAACCTGTCTACCCACACTCTTTTTCCACAGGAAAGGTTGACTTATCATCTAACTTTTGATTTTAAATATGGTGGAGAAAGTTACTTTTATGTGCACAGCGTATAATAGAATTCATCAAGTAAGACCTTTCGGGAGAGAAATTAAGGATAAGATGTTCAGAGCTGTTTGAATATCGCTACAAAATGAAATGAAAAATTTAAAAGGCAGACTTGTAGTTCCCTCAACCATGGTGCTGACTTGGGTTCAAGTGTAGCCGTCATGGATGTGCTATTACCCAGAAGGAGTAAAAAGATCCCAATACATATGTATGAAGAATGGCAGGAAAGAATTGTTTTAGATTATTAAGGCCACATTGCATTAGTCTCACTGTTTCTGTTGACTGCCAAAACAATTGCCTTTGCTACAGGTTTTCTGAGCACTGAGAGTCGCTTTAGACATTCCTCCAATTAAGAAGATGGAGAAAGCCTGAATTAGTCCAAAGCACCAGAGTTTTACATGAAGTTAGATTGTTCAAGTCAATAAATTCAGAGGAAGAAACAGCCCCAATTTCCTTAGATTACTACAACAAAGTACCATAGGTGGAGAATAGCAGGCTAAGGAAATGTATTTCCTAAAGGGCTGGAGGCTGGAATCAGAGATAAGCATGGTAGCCTGGTTTGATTCTGCTGAATGGTCTCTATCTTGGCTTATATATATTTTCTATTCTTTATATATGCTACAGTCTTATTAGGTTACAGCCCTGCACTTAAAAATTTATTTAACCTTGATTACCTCCCAAAAGCCCTATTTGAAAATAATTGCATTGGTGATTACAACTTGAATATACTCATAAATGTGGAACAATTCAACCTAGTTTATGTAGAAAAATAAGGTCTTAGAACTGTAATCCAGGTCATTGTCCTCCAATTGGCACCCTACTCATTGTCTTCCTGTTAGCTTTTGATAATGTACTTCTTGTCTTTTATAATGGCCAGTAACTATTGGTACCCCACTGCCTTAGTTAGGACTTTTCTGCTATGGATAGATACCATGGCCAAGGCAACTCTTAAGGAAACAACATCTAGTTGGGACTGGCTTAAAAGTGCAGAGATTCAATCCATTATCATCAAGGCAGGAGCATGGCAGTATACACAGGGCAGACAGAGCTGAGTGTTCTACATCTTCATCTGAAGGCTGCTAGCAGAATAGTAGCTTCCAAGCAACTAGGATAAAGGTCTTAAATCTGACACCCACAATGACACACTTACTCCATCAAAGCCATACCTACTCCAACAGGGTCATCCCTTCTACTAGTATCACTCTCTGAGAGTAACATATACAAACCATCACATTCCACTTTCTGCCCCCTGTAGGCTTGTTCAACCATATGATCTATGGGGCCATACCTAAACACAACATAATACAAAATATATTTTTCCAACTTCCAAAGACCCCATAGTCTATAGCAATCTCAACAATATTAAAATAGTACAAATAAAATGACTCCTAATAATACTCTACTCTACTCATTAAACAGTGCCTTATTCAGTCAACATCAGACAAGCTTCCTCATGAAAAAGAGGGGATCAGATGCAGAGACCCACAGCTAGGCATTGCACAAAGCAAAAGCACTGGGGAACATATAGCTCTAAATGGGGTGTCTTCATTAAATCCCTCCCATTAAAGCTCAGGGAACCTTGAAGATGAGGAGACAGAATGAATATAAGAGGCCAAGGGAGTGGAGCACACCAGAAGAATAATTCTCTGAATCAACTGAACACAGTTCATATGAACTCAGAGAGACTGCAGCAGCAAGCCCAAGACTTACACAGAGTCTGTACCAGGTCTTCTGCATGCATATTATTACTTTGAGTTTAGTATTTATCTTTATGGGACTCCTGAGTGTGTAAGTGAATGGATGTCTGATTCTTGTGCCTTCTCTTGGCTCTTTTACTTCTGTTGAGTTGCCTCATCCAGCCTCAAGGTGGTATGTTTGTTTGGTTGGTTTTGGTTTATCTCGGTATCTTTTATTTTGTCATTTTTGGTTAATATCTCTTAGAAGTTCATTCTTCTCTAATGAGAGACTGAAAAAGGGAAAATATGCATCAGTTGGGTGGGTTTGTCATGAGGACTGACCCGAGAGGGCTTGGGGAAGGGGAAATATGATTGTAATGCATCACATGGAGTCTTAAAGAAAACACGAAGCTACAATATAACTACAAAAAGAAATGTAAATTTTCATCTTGTGTGTGTGTGCATGTATGTGTGTATATAGTTACAGAGAAGTCTAGGAATAGAGAGGGTTATTAAAAACTTTTACTTTAAATCCCATATGATTTATCCCATAAAATTAAGAAGGTCAAATGGCTTCTTGGGAGACATGTCTACTGGTGAGCTGTACATAGGAAAAACTTGGCCTCTAAAGTATCCTACCTGGAACTCTTTTCATTGGTCTGAACATTTACACAGCACCATATAACCTTATATGATCCATCTCCCTGACTGTGACTCTACTGTCACTGTTCTTACTGCCTCTTTCACTGTCCACTATGCCTGCACAACACAGAAATCTTTGGTCAAGTTCTGGCTAAGCCTTAAATTTACTCTACTTTAAGTCTTAATGTAAATGTCCTGTTTCACATTTTCTCTGTTATATTTATCCTAATTCAAATATATTTCTTTGTTTATTTCTATGAATATGAGAGCACACTTTTAAAAGCCAATTCTTCCAATATATCACAAAACATTTTCTTTCTGAATATAAAAATTATTATGAAAAACTTGAAACTAAAAACCATTTTATTTTAAATTTCAACTTTTTATATGCTTGCTAACCATGATACAAATAGTTTGATATATTCCTCTCATTCATTTGACTGAGAATATTGTCTATTCATCTTGCAGATGAGGCACTGGGGGTTTAATTAACTCATCTAGCCTCACAGAGAAAAGTTTTGTCGTTGATATTGTTGTTGTTAGTACACATAAGACTAATTTTACTTCAAAGATTCTTTTTAAGCTTAAAATTCTTCCCATATATTTTTTCACCTCTGACTCTAGGATGCATATTCTAGTTAGTGAAACTTTATGATCCAGCTACATGCAGCATGTTTTTCTTAGTTGATCATATACCCGTGTATTGTCTGAGAGGAACTATCTAGGATTCCAGGACACAGGCTATTGCTTCTGCCTCCTTCCTTAGCCATTGGCTATCCACACACAAATATTTGCAGTCCAGAATTGAATTTACACTTCCAAAGATAATGAACCTTAAACAAAGAAGGATAAGCAGGTGATGATTAAGAAGGAAGTAGACAACAAAAGGAGGTCAAAGTGATACAAATTGTAAAGGAAGAAGTCAAAATATCGCTATTTGCAGATAATATGATAGTATACTTAAATGACCCCAAAAATTCCACCAGAGAACTCCTACAGCTGATAAGCAACTTTAAAATTAACCGAAACAAATCAGTAGCCTTCCTCTCCTCAAAGAATAAACAGGCTGAGAAAGAAATTAGGGAAATATTCTTCACAATACTCACAAATAATATAAAATACCTTGGTGTGACTCTAACCAAGCAAGTGAAAAGTCTGTATAACAAGAACTTCAAGTCTCTATAGAAATAAATCGAAGATCTTAGAAGATGGAAAGATCTCCCATGCTCATGGATTGGCAGGGTTAAAATAGTAAAAATGGCCACCTTGCCATAAAGAAATCTACAGATTGAATGCAATCCCCATCAAAATTCCAACTCAATTCTTGACAGAGTTAGAAAGGGCAATTTGCAAATTCATTTGGAATAGCAAAAAACCTAGGATAGCAAAAGCTATTTTCAACAACAAAAGAATTTTTAGGAGAATCACCATCCCTGACCTCGAGCTATATTACAGAGAACTAATGATAAAAACTGTATGGTATTGGTACAGAGACAGGCAGGTAGATCAATGGAATAGAATTGAAGACCCAGAAATAAACCCACATACCTCTAGTCACTTGATCTTTGACAAAGGACCTAAAATCATCTAGTGGGAAAAAAGACAGTATTTTCAAAAATAGTGCCAGTTTAGGTTTAATGGGAGGTCAGCATGCAGAAGAATGCAAATAGATCCATTCCTATCTTCATGTACAAAGCTCAAGTCCAAGTGGATCAAAGATCTCCACATAAACCCAGATACACTGAAACTATTAGAAGAAACAGTGGGGAAGAGCACAGGGACCTCAATGGAGGAGTTAGAGAAAGAACTGAAGGAGCTGAAGGATTTTGCAATCCCACAGGAAGAACAACAATATCAACCAACCAGAACCCCCAGAGCTCCCAGGGAATAAACCACCAACCAAAGAGTACACATGAAGAGACCCATGGCTCCAGCCACATATGTAGCAGAGGATGACATTGTCTGGCATTAATAGGAGGAAAAGCCCTTAGTCCTATGATAGCTTGATACCACAGTGTAGGGGAAGGCTAAGGTCGTGAGGTGGACATGGATGGGTGGGAGGGAGAACATCCTTTAGAAGCACAGAAAGAGGGAATGGGAGAGTGGGAACCTGGAAAGGGGATAACATTTGAAATGTAAATCTTAAAATATCTATTAAAAATACATGAAAAAAGGAAGGAAACAGAATTTGTTCAGTTTATGGTTCAAAAATCCTTGGATTTTTTTTGCAAATCATTGTATTTTGGAGACATGGAGGAGATTGTAGCAAATATCTCTCTATATGGAGACAGTTTTGAAATCGCTGAGACTAAAATGCCTATGCACAGCAAGTGACATTTATTGGGTACAAATTTCTCATAACTTGTTATTACACACCATCCTTAGAAATGGCATGTATACAAAATCAAACTAACCTCCGAAGAAAGGCAGTACTCTCTCTTTATTGATCTTTATTAACCAATCTGTGGATCCTGCACACTCCATGCGAATGTCTTTACAAACTATATGATGCTTGTAAGTTTTGTGTGCCTCAGGATAAAAGAGAAAGACATGAAAAGATCCACTCTAGGATCCTGAGATTCTGGGACCTTCCATTCCAGCTCCGTGTTTGATACTACCTCAACTACACTGGAGCTGCTTCTTTTAAAGATTTGCTTCCAGAACTTTTCTAGGACAGCTAGTTTACCTATCCAACCTCTCAGACTGTCAATATGTCAACTAAGCAGAGAACTTTCTCAGCACCTAATGACTGGAAGAAGAGCTAGCTCTCCTTTGACAAAGCCAATTTTCCTATTTCCCCTTGGGCCCCCAGAAGGGAGTTATTTGCCTCAATTTAGCTGGAATCAGGCAAAAGAAGACCATCATCCCAGTTCGTTATGTTGGGGAAGATGGTTCTGGTTGTTTTATGAATTATAGATATGTTATCATTTAAAGAATACAAATGTAGCTGTGGATGGGGGAAGGGGGAATAGAGTTTAAACTCAGGGATTTCTACCTTTCCTTATCTCTTCTATATCCTTCCTTCTTAGGTAAACGGGGAGGGGTAGAAGAGAAAGGGGATATAGTATATCCTAGAAGTTAGAGAGTAAGAGATGAAGAGTTAGGGAGAGAGAGAGAACAGGGTGGGGGGTGAGAAGGGAAGACAGAGGAGGAGGTCGAACAAAATGGAGCTAAAACTCATGGCCTGGAGAAACCGGAAGTTCTAAGGGATCTCGTAGCTGGGGAACAGAGTAGTGTGCTGGTAGATCTGCCCAATCTAGGAGCGCAGCTTGCATTCATATTAATTGAGTTGTGTTTTCTTTGCACGGGCTTATTTGGGTTGGAGAGGTCACTGCAACATGGAAATGCTCATGCCACAGACACTTATTGAAAGTCTTCTATTGAAAATCAATTATTTCATGTGATTTTCATATGAAAGGTCAATGAGGAATTTTAAAATCATCAAACATGGAAGACATGAAACAAAAGAACAAAAGAGTCACTGGCAGAATGTACTCTGAATTTGAAAGCTGGCTTTATTTGAAAAACTGGGAGGCAGCCAGGGAGGGTCAGCTATTAATAGGAATCAAGTCTGTGATTTTTTTATAAGCTGTTATTTCTCAAACTACAACTCATTTGCAAATAGTCAGAAATTGTGTGTTTGCTGAGACGTGAGCTTAATTTAGGTTGCCAAGAACTTTCTGTTCTTTCAGAACTGCTCACATTTGTGGTATAAGAGCTATGTTTGCAATTTTTCATAAAAATCTCTTCTCATGTTATTTATGATGTTTCTTTCAACTTTGATAGCAAATTAAAGAAAATTAATTCGCTTTAATCTCTTAAATAGAAAATGTAAGTTAATCATTCCTAGCTTTTAATATAATTATTTATTCATACCTTTTGGTTTCAATGTTTTTACAATTTTATTGCTTTATCAAAGACACATTAAAAAAAGAATTTTTTTTGCTCTGAGGTCAATCACTGTAGTCTTAGATATTTACAGGAAGATATTATTCACAGAGAAAGTGTGACAGGCCAAAAACATTTTTATATGTATCAACACAACCTTTAGTCACTGTACAGCAAACTACTTGGAAACAAATCACTGAGTTTTAGAGAGAGTGAAAGGAAAGATAAGACAGAATAGGAAAATAAGGAACTCTTTAACTTGGTTCTACCGAGAATATATTTTAAAATGTGGTTTGGACCAACTATGGTAAAAGCAGATATGAATTTTTTTTCCTTTCAAAGACAGCATTTTCCTATGTAGCCCTGGCTAATTTGAACTTACTAGGTATCCGGGGGTAGCCTAGAACTTGAAGCAGTCCTCCTGTCTCAGCTTCTGAAAAGTTGGAATTACAGTGACAAGAACCACATCTAGTTTTATTGGTTGTACCTTTTGTAAGCTAATGTGAATTTAAAGAAATGTGTTTCTCTCAGTTTTAAATAACTCTGTGTGTGTATGTGTGTGTGTGTGTGTGTGTGTGTGTGTACATGTATGTGAAAAGAAAAGAAACATGATGGAAATATTATCTTATTCACTTTACAATTTCTTTAGATATTAGGTGCTGTAAATGTCCTCCCTAAACTATATCTGTGTCTGTGTGTGTTTGTGTGTGTGTATATAAAGAGAGGGAGAGTCCACACACACACAAATACACACACATGCCACACACACACACACACACACACACACACACACACACACACACACAGAACGTGATCTCCCAGAAGTGACCCAATAGTTCAAGGACAAAACAGGAATTCAGATGTTCTGTTCAGGGTGACATTGTAATTCAGGATACCAGGGAAGGCAGGCCTTAAGAAGCCAAAATCAAGGCGATGAGGTTAAACAGTCAATGAGTCTGGCATTCTTAACTGCCCACCTCCCTACTCAACACACAACACACCTTTTTTTCTTTGGAAGTTGTTTATTTCCTAGCTTCCAGGAGGCAAAGTTGAAAAAGACAGGTAAAGTCTAAAAGTCAAACCAGAGGTCTTTTTAAGGGAAGGGACACACACAAGAAAAGGAGACCTTTATAAACACAGAGGACTTACACTAATCTATGGTGATAACAGCAGAATAGTCATTATCTCTTAGATACTCGTGGCCGGAAAGAATAGTTTCAGAGCCTCTGGAGTGCTGACAGTGAGAAATTGTTGGACCGAGTAGTGATTACATGACACAGCGATGAACAATTGCTAAGATCGTAGAAAGAAGCTCATCACACTCTTTGTTTATACAAATTAGTAACTCATATGTCCTTGGATTGTCTCCATCTGGGGAAGGCTTCCGAAAGATACAGATAAAAATACTTTTTAACTATTGGATTTCTCCTTACTATAGTAATTACTAAGTGTTTGATGTCCTCCCTAAATGAGAATCTGAAATTGCACAACTAGTGTAAAATACAAGGAGAGAGCAGTAAACCAAACAATACTTTTAGTATCACATTAAAGTTTATGTAACAACCATGAATATGAGTTAAAAGAGTTAGTGGGAGCTGAAGATAGTTCTTGGTCAGACTAGCATTCTCATAGAAGAAAAAAAAATGAAGTTTGAAATAGCAAGGCAGACCGTATCTGCGTGAAAATTAGCCAAGAAAATAATTTATTACAACATATATTTTATATGAATTCTAATTGTTTACAGCCTCTAGCAGTGTAGAAATGCCATGACCACATTTCTGTATTTCATTCAGAAGGCTTTCCTAGATCATTTTTAGAGTTGTCATTAACATTTGGTTTTCTTTTGTAGTGGCAATATTTTTCCACTGTTTAGCATGCTAAGACAGCAATTGATTAGTATAGACTCCTTGGGCCAAGTTCTGCCCTGGGATATATATGTCACCCCCACTAACTTCAAATAGAAATGCATGAGCACACACCCTCAATGAAACTTGGCTTTCGTCCATAGCAGTCAAAGGAGTCATTGAAGTCAATGGGAGCCACGCATGGATTACTGATGGTTGGATTTGGCCTTTAAGGACTAAAAATCTTCAGAGCATGCACCTTGGAAAAATGAAATGAAAAGCTAAGGTTTATAATAAGTCTCAATTCCTAGAACCAAATACTTTTATCAACTATTTGAAGTCTAGTGGATGTGTTCATCACGTGAGTATTAGTGATTATAATTTGTCGTATAATTGTTTTGCTTAGAGAGTAATGGCTGCACAAGAAAATAAGAAACACTTACTTTTAATGTGATTCCATTAAAAAATACATTAACTAGAGTAAGAAAAAAATGTTAGTTTTTGCTAATTTCTCTAGACAACACCTCTTCCAAATGTTTGTAAAAATTCCGAATATAGAATTTGGGAACCGAATCCCAATCCTCTGCAACCTCTGTGGTATTTTTTTCTGTGTCTTTTCTTCCCTTTTTTAAAATTAGTTTTCTTCTAAACTAAATTTTATTGCTTTTATTTTTTTTATAGTCCAGTCAGTATTTACCTCTCAATCCTCCCTCCAACAGTTCCTCATCTTATTTCTCCTTCCCCATCTCCAACAGGATATTCCCACCTCCCACTCCCACCCCACCAGACCTTCCCACTCCCTGGGGCCTCACATCTCTTAAGGGTTAGGTGCATCTTCTCTCACTGAGGCCAGACCAGGCAGTCCTCTGCAGTAGTTGTGTTGGGGGACCTCATATCAGCTGGTGTATGCTGCCTGGTCGGTGTCTCGGTTTCTGAGAGATCTCAGGTGTCCTAGTTAATTGAGACGGCTGGTCTTCCTATCAGGTCACCCTCCTTCTCAGCTTCTTCCAACCTTCCAACCACAAGGGTCCCCATCTTCAGTCCATTGGTTGGATGTAAGAATCAACATTCACCTCAGTCAGCTGCTTGCTGGAACTCTCAAAGGACGGCTATGCTAGGCTCCCATCTGTAAGCACACCATAACATCAGTAACAGGGTCAAGTCTTAGAGTATCCCCTTAAGATGGATCACAAGTTGGGCCAGTCACTGGACCTTCATTACCTAAGTCTCTTCTCCATTTTTTCCCTTCAGTCCTTTTAGACAGAAACTATTCTGGGTCAGAGTTATTGACTGTGGGATGGCAACACTCTCCCTCCACTTGATGCCCTGTCTTTCTGCTGGAGGTGGATGCTATAAGTTCCCTCTCCTCACTGTTGGGTATTTATTTCATCTGAGGTCCCTCCCTCTGAGTCCTGAGAGTATTTCACCTCCCAGGTCTCTAGTAGTTTCCCCACCTCCTAGCCCCCAGGTTGCATATTTCCATTCCTTCTGCTGGCCCTCAGAGCATCTCTCCTGTCCCCTACCCCCAGTACTTGACCATGTTCCCCTTTTCCCCCTCCCACTCTCCTCTCGCATCCAGGTCTCTCCCTTCCTTCTTCCCTCCCTCCCTCTTTTCCTCCCTCCCTCCCTCCCTCCCTTCCTCCTTCCCTCCTGTAATTGCTTTCTTCGACCTCCCAAGTAGGACTGAAGCATCTTCAGTTGAGCTCTTCTGTTTGTTAACCTTCTTGGCTTCTATAGATTGTACCCAGAATACTCTGTACTTTTTGACTAATATCCACTTATTAGTGAGTAAATACCATGCATGTCCTTTTGTGTCTGAGTTACCTCACTCAGGATGATATTTTCTAATTCCATTCATTTGCCTGAAAAATTCAAAATGTCCTCATTCTTAATAGCTGAGTCATATTCCATTGTGCAAATAAACCACATTTTCTGTATCCATTCTTCTGACATGAGACATTTGGGTTGTTTCCAGCTTCTGACTATCACAGATAAGTCTGCTGTAAACATAATGGAGCATGTGCCCCTGTGGCATGGTGGGTATCTTTTAGGTATGTGCCCAAGAATGGTATAGTTGGGTCTTCAGGTAGATCTATTTCCAATCTTCTGATGAACTTTCAGATTTATTTTTAGAGTTGTTATGCAAGTTTGCAATCCCACCAGCAATGAAGGAGTGTTCCTCTTTCTTCATATCCTTGCCAAAATGTGCTGTCACCTGAGTTTTCTATTTTAGCCATACTAATTGGTATAAGGTGGAATTAAACTCATTTTGCTTTGCATTTCCCTGATCACTAGGAGTTGAACATTTTTTTAAAGTGTTTCTCAACCATTCAAGATTCCACTGTTGTGAATTCTGTTTCTGCTAAACTATTTTTTTAAAAAAAAATAAAAACTGTTGGAATATCACTCAAATGTCCCTGCACCATTTTTCAAGACTAAAGATGTTGGTCTAGTCTTACATGTCTTCTACATTTTCTACAGAGTTTTAGGTTTTCCATCTCAAGGATTGTCTCCTTTTGTGTTTTTCTTTTAGAGATAGTATTCTACAGAGTTAATACTACCTCTGAAATCATTTAAAACCTTTCTATTGCTCCAGAAAGGCAGTCCCTCACTTAGTAAGGGTTCCATCAATATTCTAACACTGCTCTTGGCTTTCATAACCTAATTATTACATACTGTTTTTAATTTATTTTCGAATAATGTTGACTCTTTGAAGATACCAAATTATATTTACAAAAAGCCATTTTTCTCGCTTTGCCTTACAGGCTTATGTGATAACCACTGGGTCTTCTGAGCCCTTTGTTTTCTATAAGCTGGAAGTCAAGTTCCAAAGTTGGATGTCTAATTATGTTATATAGTTGAGTAATTATGGTAAGAAATTTTCAAAAGTGATAGCTATTTTATTCATATATCAATCTAAGAAATGTATAGTGTCTGGTTGTTATCAGTAGTGATCATGCAATTAATTATTTGGTTATTATAATATCTATCGAATTTTCTCTATGGCACAATTTTGTTTTAATTAAATCAACTAGTAAGTAATCTGTTAAGTGATAACTTAGATTATTTTCTCTACCAATCTATCTAGAAAAATATTTCAGTATGGTTTGGTGATTATGCCATTAACATGTACTTCTTTGAGGCTTTAGTGATGGAAGAATAATTATGATTTTTGACTTATAAAAATATGAAAGAAATTCCACTTTTATCTTTGAAGGGTAAGTATAAATCCATATGTTACTAATTTGTTCAAGGTAGTTAATCTGTGCGACATAAGTATTCTTGGCTAGCAGTAGGCAGCACCAATGGTTACATATAAAGAAAGCAGACATATTAACAGATAAACAGTTGACTTTCAGAAAATATTATCAACAAAATAAAATTATTTTCTTACACAGTTCCATAGTGAGATGAAGGAGACTTATGCGGAGATATATTGCAATGAGTAGACCTTAGGAAGAATATCATGGATTTGTGAAAATCATGTTGCCATAACTAGGTAAGTGATTGCACAAGGAACATCCTATTGTTAATACTTAAGTGTATGTACGCACAGATTGCTTCTTATTCCACATAAAATCCTCAACGAGGTGGCATTATTCTCCGTAGCTGTGTAATTTCTAAACAAACGAAGCAAAGCCACCAACACCATAAACAGGGGAGGAAAAACACATTTACTTAGTGTTTCTGGTTTCTTCTTAAATATTGGTCTAACCTGTAGCCACTTCTGTTTTGAGTCTTCTCTGTTTCCTTAGTAGTTAGAGAAATTAGTTATAATTGATGATAAGGATGAATCCTTCCAGTTTCAAGACTTTGATTTACACTCCTCCACATGTCTACTGGAATTCTTATCAATAATACCTTTAACTTATATTCTTTCTCTTGAATCAATGCATCCTTTCTTTGGGGTAAAAGAACTTATAACATCAGTAATTTAAATTGGTATAGATTCCAATGAGTAGATTAGAAAAAGATTGAAGATTATTGAACAAACTTTTTTTTTTAACCAGTGCTAACGGGGATGTGGTTCTTTGACATCAGTGCTAAAGGTGTCTCTGTTATGACTGCCTAGAAGTTTGTAGGAAAAACTTGAAATGTAATTGGTGTGAGCATAGCCTTGAAAACCAGGGTCACCATCTCACCCGCCTCTTCTTTTGAAGTTTATCTCATTGAGAAGCATTTACTGAC
This sequence comes from Micromys minutus, assembly GCF_963924665.1. Classification (NCBI taxonomy): domain Eukaryota; kingdom Metazoa; phylum Chordata; class Mammalia; order Rodentia; family Muridae; genus Micromys; species Micromys minutus. The sequence continues at coordinate 6,236,475 of NC_137984.1, forward strand.
TATCCTATGGAAAAATCATAACAGAAACATTGTCTAAGAACAGATATTGAAACAAATTCGTCCCTTATAGTCTTAACAAAACCAACATGTAGTTATATTAAGAATTAATTACTGGTTTCATCTATTGCTTCCCCTTCACATAACCTTGTAATATATTCATGATTTTTTTTGTGACAATTTCTTCTTTACACTTATTTATATTGGCTAAAAGCCCACATTTGACATTTTCTCAGTTTATTATATACATATTTCATCTTTATTTTTCAACTGAAAATAAGCTCTGTGTATACTGAAATGGGCATGTAATTCTAGTCTGGATTATCCTTTTAACTTCTTCAGATATAATGTCTTCTATTTTTTATTTAAATCATGACCTTCATTTCTTTGTTACTCCTGGTTTTTCCTGTTTTTAGAATATGTCCTTGTCTTCAGATTTCAGGAAGTTCAGAGTGTTCCTTGCTTCCAATTACATTGTAGCTTTTATCACACATATCCCACGTGTTCTGCTCTGATTTCCTGATGAGCTTTTTCCTCTTCTATGACTTAGACTATCTAGCAATTTTATTGTATATTGAGTATATCCAGGCCCCTGTTTTCCCATGATTCATCCCCCCTTTTCTCTGTATCATCTGGCCAAATATTTTTATTCTGTAGATAGAGCCTATGGAGCTCTGGTTTTAGGGTTTTTTTCAAAGTTGCATATTCCTTTTCTCTGTGGCTGGGCTTACTGGTACTATCTCTAGAGAAGTAGGCACAGCGTGGATCCTCACATTTTTCTATTATTTTATTATAGTCAATTAACCCCTTTTGCTGTTTCTAATTCAGTTGTAAAGAGCAATATTCAATTGTTAATTTCAGTTGCTAAAGTCTGGATGATGTGATAGTGGAGCACTTCCTGTTGTTAGAGGTATATGCCCTTTATTTCCTGTCCAGCTGAGAGTCCTGAACTACATGTCTGTTTTCCTGGCAAAGAAAACAATTCTGTCTTAAACTTCAAGCAACTACACTCAGATCAACTTACTCTGTTATGGAGAAGCCTCTAGGCAGGAAGCCAATGCCTGTTATATAAAACTCACCTTGATTTAGCCCTTTTCTCTCTAGGACCTTGTCCTATTATCAAGGGAAACTCCTTTAAACACCTCAAAAGGATGAAGGGTGCCCGAGTTTTTGAGTATTTGTATAGTCTGTTTCATAGTGAAAAGAATCACTTGATGTAACCTAACGTACGACAGAACAACATGAAAATTACCTTGGTTACTTTAGTATGGTGACGTAAAATCCCAGTGGCTGTCTGATTCACAATATTTGGGAAAAGCTGAGGGTTTATTGTTTGTTTTGTTTTCTTATTCTGTTAATTTTCAAGCAGTTCAGGATCTCCCACTACTGTACCTTCTGGGTCAGCACAGACTGCAACAGACTCATACACCATCAAACCGCACATGCTAACCTTCCATTTGAAGTAACTCCGTATTTCCTCTTTAACAGAAATAAAGAAAGGAAAGACGATATGTTAAACAAATGCTGTTATTGTTAAGACAATATACATGAAAATTGTAAAGTTTGAATCATAGTCGTAATTTCTCTGAGTTCTTTTTATAGAACTTTCTCTTTATTCTGATTTCCTCAACTTTGAAGCTAATAAGAGCCCTTTAACTTTATGTTCCTGGTTCAGAGATTGAAAAATATATATAACTTTTGTTTATTGCAGTATTGGTTTTCACCCAACACTCCAAACAAGGAAACTTTATTTTGTTCCAGAGGACTATTTTCCTTCCTACAGACAAACACTTTAAATGCATCCCTGTCCAGAGCTTTGCTGCCTGAGCTCATAAATGTCTGCTATTGCTGACTGAATAGAACCTGGGCTGGGAATTACAGTAGGACTCCCCCCACCCCCATCTCTCTCTCTCATTCCTTGAGAATGAGTTCAACTTATTATTTTCAGCTATAAGCCTGGTTAAATGTACAGAGAAAGAGAACTTATGAAGAATTATAAGAACTTAGAAAGAATTGGTTATTTTAAATGAAGGCATTTGATACCATCTAAAGCAATCATAGATCCATGGACACTTATAATGGGATATGTTCTTTATAATGACTAAAAATCACAGGTATGTAACCTGGGTTTGCTTAGATGATCACACATTCACTCTGATACTTACAGATAGCCCCAAGAATAGGCAGAAAACAAAAGAGTTGTGCTGTCTGACTAGGAACACAGTCAGATTTATATCACTCTACCCGTTTTCTACAAGATACATGTTTCCTGAGGAAAAGCTGTGATATACATGGCTTCCTTTAAATAATGGTGAGTCCTTTTAGCATTCGGAGCAAGGGAAAAGTAATTCATAATGAAATGTAAAGCCACAACTGATGGGAGGTAAAATTTGATTCACCAAAGATTTTTTTTTCACCCAAACCCAGGTGTTGTGGAATTGAGCAACACGAAGTGATAAAACTGTTAGGTTTTCACAAGATCAAGGATTCAGCCATGATGCAGAAGAGTGCTTGTCTAGTTGTGGACGAGAAAGAAAACCCAGTAAATATATAATCGTAACACTATCTCCAGGACGAAGTCTAGAAACTTTGCAACTTAAGTAACTAAAGAAATAATAGTTGCCTTCAGAATGTACAAAATGTATTTGCAGTGACAGATTAGTCATCAGTACTTAACTATGTGCGATGGGCTGAGTTAAGTTTTCAGGGAAGTAGAACCTGAAGGAAGAAAAGTGCTGACTCTTCTCTTCTGCCTGGTGACAAGTTTCCGACACCAGTGGAGGAGCTTATGGTGAGGGCTGCAGCCCATGGTCGAGGGAATGGAATGGGAGCTCAGTCCACCGAGTACAGCCTTTTGACATTTTCGCCCATTTTGACATTGCAAAAAGGGAGAGGGTTTATAGCTCATTTTTCATGCCATTATGTCTCAACAAATGTCAGACCTGAAGCTTTCACGATCACTAATGGTCTGAGTTTGATCGGCAGACTGGTTAGTAAGAGCACTAGGAAGATTGCACTTAGACTTTAAGGCTTATCCGGCTTCTTTGAATTTCATTTATTCTTTGTTTTAGCATTTGTCTTGTTTGTTTGTTTGTTTATTATCATTTGTCTCACTTGACTTGGAGCTGTCTTTCCTGTAGGTTTGGGGTTTTAAATGGTATTCTCCTTTTTGTTTTTTGACATTTTATTTATTTACATTTTAAGTGTTATCCTCTTTCCCAGTTTTCCCTCTGGAAACCCCCTATCTCATCCCCTTCCCTGCTTCTAGGAGAGTGCTCCCTGACTTACCCACCCACTCCCCCTTGCCCACCCACTCCCCCTACCTACCCACTCCCCCCTACCCACCCACTCCCCCCTACCCACCCACTCCCTCCTACCCACCCATACCCCCTACCCACCCATACCCCCTACCCACCCACTCCCCCCTACCCACCCACTCCCACCTACCCACCCACTCCCCCTACCCACCCACTCCCCCCTACCCACCCACTCCCCCCTACCCACCCATACCCCCACCCACCCACTCCCACCTATCCACCCATTCCCCCCTACCCACCCACTTCCCCCTACCCACCCATACCCCCTACCCACCCACTCCCACCTATCCACCCATTCCCCCCTACCCACCCACTTCCCCCTACCCACCCACTCCCCCCACCTACCCACCCCCCCCTACCCACCCACTCCCACCTACCCACCCACTCCCCCCTACCCACCCACTCCCACCTACCCACACATTCCCCCCTACCCACCCACTTCCCCCTACCCACCCACTTCCCCCTACCCACCCACTCCCCCCACCTGCCCACCCCCCCTACCCACCCACTCCCACCTACCCACCCACTCCCACCTATCCAACCTGGTATTCCCCTACACTGGGGCATTGAGCTTTCCCAGGACTAAAGGCCTCTCTTCCCATTGATGTCAGACAAGGCCATCCTCTGCTACATATGCAGCTAGAGCAATGGGTCCCCCATGTGTGCTCTTCGGTTATTGGTTTAGTAGGTTCTGGTTGGTTGGTTGATGTTGCTCTTCCTATGGCTTATGTGTACAGTCAGCCACATATCATGAGGACTGAGGAAAATGGATGGTTTATGGAATAATTATAATCTTTTTTATAGAGACTCCACAGAGAATATATCACAAGTGGTTTCTTGCCATTCATTTTTTATCATCTTTGTAAATAGTTTTCATGTGCATTCTACTACTGTAGACTATTCAGAAAAGGGCTTAGCACCCTGCATAATTACAATAGTAAACATATATGTCATATTAAACATACATATACACATCTACATGAATATATAACACCTATCTACACATGTGTATACAGTCAATCTGAGGTAAAACTTTACTAAGTACATGTAATAATAACTTAACAGTAAGTTAATATTCAGGATTTTGTTTTTCCATGAATGTTGGAATCCTAGCTGTAGTTTTTTTTTATATTTCAATCTCCAAAACCAAATAGAACTTAAAGAAATGATAGGTAGAATTTTTGTGAGTATCAAACTATTTGATTTGCCTAAAATAATGATTTTTATACCAAATGAATCCTTTGGTGATGTACTAATACCTCATAGTACTGAATAAGTAGCTTGATTAATTAATAGTAAAGCATTTCTATAAACTGAATGTAAGAAGACTAGGGCTTAAATATCTGAAAACCACGAAACCAGAATTACTTGTAGATGTTTCTCTTCCATGTGAGAATGTGCTCATTATAAATGAAAGGACAGTTCTGTCATTTTATATTATAGTCACTACTGTGACACATCACCTTACCAGATTACACAGAAAGCTGAGGTGCAGGAGTGTGTTAAGTCACCACGTTAATTGTTCTACTCACTCCTCACACCAGTTAGGCAGTAGAATTCTGATGAGGGATCTTCTGGGTTTAGATGAAACTATAATGTTCATTTCTCCTTGAGCCTTGGTTTTCTTCTGCCCTAGAGTTTTCACATCTATTCCATGTTTACTGATATTTTACATGAATATTGACAATATTTGTGTGGTAAGTTCCCATAATGATAGAAAAAAAATCTATGAAGAATCAAACAGGGAATATACAGGAGGGATGCAAGGATATCCTATACTCTCAGATTATAATTTTAGTGTGGAATAAGTTTACATAAATGTTTAGTCTGTTAGCAATGGTGCTCTTTAACATTTTTGGCACAATATGAAAGGCACGTAACATCTAGACTTAAGGAGTAGACTAGAAGTACTTCCAATTCAATGATAAATTAGATAGATGATGATGGATAGATAGATAGATAGATAGATAGATAGATAGATAGATAGATAGATAGATAAGTAGATAAGATAGATAAGAAGTAAGTTAAAGAGTTTATTTGGGGCCAAATTTGATTATTTTATTCTTTTTCACAATGAGATACTGTATATGGAAACGACAGAGCTGAACTAGAGCTGGGACAGACTAAATGATCTGTTTACTTGTGGGAATTGTGGTCATAAATGAGTACATTTCTATAAAATCACTAAAAATAAAAATGAAATTATCCTTGAATGTGAGATTAAATATACATTGATTTATTTGTCCCTAAGAAATGTATTAAGATAAGTGGCATTGATATCATTCTATGAATGAAGACAGGTGGTACAGAACATCGCTGAGGTGTGTAAGGATTTGGTTTGAATTATTAGCAAACACACACAGACACACACACACACACACACACACACACACACACACACACAAACACACACACACACACACCCCAAACACCAAGATGGCTTTGTATACAAGGGCAGAATCCTAACTTCAGAATTTTATTTTTTTTTAATTCTATGTATTTAATAATTTTAATTTCCCTTGGTAAACAACAGAGAAAAAACTGTGTTTAAAACAGGGAGGGCTGGAGAGATGTCTCAGTGGTTAAGAGCGCTGACTGCTGTTCCAGAGGTCCAGAGTTCAATTCCCAGCAACCACATGGGGGCTCACAACCATCTGTAATGGGATCTGATGCCCTCTTCTGGTGTGTCTGAAGACAGCTACAGTGTAAACATATAAATAAAAATAAATAAATAATATTAAAAAATAAATGACAAGAAACTGTTTTATTTCGGTTTTTAATTCCTTACCTACTTTTACATTTTTCATTTTGTTAATCTTGACAACGAATCTACAAAGGTAGAGTTCTGTTTTTCTGATATAAACATTCGATGTTCTTATAGTCGCTCTGCGATATTATGTTCATATCACACACACAAAGCATTGAGGGCACAAGCTGATAGGGGGATGCTGATCAAAAGGTACTTGGTGACATCTGATTTGAGGGGAATTTACTTACTTTATGAATGTGTGACCTGCATGTGTGCATGTGTGCCACATTCCCGGTACCTCTAAAACCAGAAAAGAGATTCTGGTCCCAGGAGCTGGAGTTACAGATGGTTGTGAAGCACCATGTGGGTCTGAGGAATCAACCATTACAACAAAACAAACAACTGCTCTTAGTCTCTGTGCCATCTCTCTAGCCCCCGAGGTAACAGTTTTGAAAAGGAAATCATTTAAGTAGGGAGAATTTAAATTGATCTCCCACAAAATGACACTTGTCTAGCAACACAGAACCTTCTATGTTAAGGACAAAGGTGAGAGACATAAGTTCATGAGCTGTTAGCCAAGTGTCAGGGGTCATCCCCACATAAGCACAGTAGAAGGGTAACAGTCATTCCCCAAAGACATGGCATATGTTAGTTTCATATATAAAACCCAATCCAAGTAAAAATACCCACAGGAGTGCTGGGACCCTCTTACGGTGAACACAAACATTTTGATTCAGGAAACTCAACATGACCTACTGATGGCAGTTTTTACAGAGGACGTAGTGTGGAGAATGGAGCAGGGAAATTAATAAAAAGGTGGAATCCTGTTTTAAGCTGGTTGAATACAGCCTTAATCTCAATACACACATTTATATGTACTCGTTCGTGTTTTTTGATGTTCTTATTTTCTTTTATAATTTTTTTCAAGAACTTCAAATGTGGGCACTGCACATCCACGTGCTCTACACATCTACCATTTTCTTTCCTCCTTCTCCTTCTTCCACGTCTTATTGTCTTCCATCGAAAATTCCTGATATCTTCTGTAATTATTATTGTTACACGTATTTATACATGTAGTTGGGTATGTGTACATACATGCACATATGTACAATGAGCCTATGGACTCAATTTAGCTTTGCTTATATGTGCATGCATCTAGGACTGACCACTTGGGATTAGATTTTGTGGGAGTTTGTCACTGGAAGAGCCTGGCTTTCCCTCCTCAATATGTCCTGGCCATGAGTGGGAAACGTCTCCCCTTCCCAGTTGTTGATTTCCAGAGTCTAAAACACTGCCAAAGCCATGGACTGTTGTCATTATCATATGGCCTCCCAGAACTTGAAGAGAAGGAGTTTGTGCAATTGTTAAATAGTGGCAGATGCAAAGCACACCTTTGTGTGTGTGTTAACTGTAAAAACAAGAAACTTCCTTTAATCTTTTATATTTGTGTACATCGGGAAGAGACTGACGGGTAAATGGCTGCATTTTCAAAGTATTGCTCACATATTACATAGACACAAGAAAACCAAAGTGGCAGTGTTTTGTCAGTGTTCATACACACACATGCACACACACACATGCACACACACACATGCACACACACACACACATACACACACACACCAGAATAATGAGATCATAAAACATTTTACCATTGCTCTTCCTTTTTTATATCCCTCATGTTGTGGATTCCCCCCCCCCTCTCCAGTTTAAATTTTATTTTGAATTCTGTCTCCCATTTCACCCAGTCTTTATTAGATTCCCCTAATTCTTTCTTCCTACCTGCTCCCACCCCGAATTTTGTGTTATCATATTTCCTCTCTGGGTTCAAATTATATCTACACTTCACTGGTGATAGCTTTGTTCTTGGGATAGGGATAGGTGCCTGACATCAAATTGAAAACTGCAGGTCATTCCTGCATGTGGCATCCCATCTGCACAGAATGAGGCTACGTGAGATGCAATCATAATTGCTATCAGTGATGAAAAGCAATCATTTTTGTAATTGCTCAGTAATAAACTTTAATAAATGTTCCTGGGGAAAACAACAATGGATTCATTGACGGATGTTGGTCTCTGAACTCGCTCAGCAAACTGCACTAAATGGCACCTAATGACCTTGGGGAGTCAGCAATACTCCAAGTGTACATAATTTACTTGCCTCGTGGAGCCCATTGCTCTCAATGGTTTTGGGGAGAAAAAAAAACAAATGTTTTTTTCCCTTATTCCTGATTCTTTGTGTTATCATTTGCCCTCTTAGGAGGATCTGTGACCTGGCCACAGCCTGAGAGATAAAAATAAAAGGCTACTGTGGATACATAGATGCAAGTAAACAAAAGAAAATGTGCTAGAGCCAATGTCTGCTGATCAGAAACGGCAGAAAGAGTGGGGTGCAGGCAGACAACGTGGGGTACAATAAGCCTAAGTATTGGGAACAGTTCCAGTGCAAGAGACAAGATGGACAAGGTTGTTTAGGTGAGTTCTCATGTGGCCTGTCTCTAGAGTATATCAACAGAGTGAGAGATCTCACAAGCAGATGGATGAAATCTCTCTGTGTGGCCATTCTGTAACGGAGAGGTTTTGTTTTAACTGGATGGGGATTGTCCTGGTGGCTTTGGCCTCCAGACAGAGCAGCAGAGTGCTCCTTGGTAGCTGTTTACTTTATCAACGTGACACAGTGTGCATTGTCATTGCGTGAGAAAATCCTTGCTGGTCAAAAATGAATGCTTACAGAGCAACATTTCACATTTTTTCTCGTCTGCGAGAAATTTGTCACATCCCCATATAAAATCCCTCATCGCCTTCAAGCTTTTAAGAGGAAACACACAGTTCCAGGGGCATGTTTGTTCTTGTCAGTCATCTTTTTTTTTTCCACTTTAAAAACCATGTTTGTTTATTTTTGTATCTGAATATGCATGACTTTATTCTGACTTCCTTTTTCTCTTCCCAAGATAGTTTGGAGAATCAGATATTGGCTCTCAAGAGGTTACCTCAAACTATTTTAGGAATGCAAAGAGAAAATGTTTGGCTAACTTTCTTTTGTTGGTTTGCCCCAGCAAGTGGTTTTAGTAATAATTGCACCTTACAGTTCCAGCAAGAAGCTCAGTCCTTATGATGACACACATGAACAAAACGGATCCTGTAGCAAAAATCCTGGATGTGCTTGTTCTACATGGATGTCAGGCAGATCGATTTTAAGGGTTGTCTTTTTCTACACGGCTGACTGTTCTTCTCCTATTTTTGTTTACTTGCTATGCATATTATCTGGAAGTGTCAAAATGTTTTTATAAAGGTATTTTTCATTAAATAATCCATTCATTAAACACTAGAGAAGCAAATGTTTCACATTTCATTTCCCAGATGTGATGTGCTGAGGGATTATGGAGTCCTTGTTTCTTTCCACCTCGTTCTTGGAGAACAGCCAGAACAACATTGCAAAGCTGACATAACTGTGGTATCATGGGAAAAGACAGCATAAATGTGGAGGTCTGTGCTGCACAGGATCCAGATAGTTAATCATTGAATCATATATTATTAGGTATTACCCGGAAAAATATTCTAAACTAAAAATTTTAAATATTAAAAAAAAACCTAAGCATATTTGTAATGCATTTTTAAAAATCTCTGAATTGTCAATTTGGGAGATCCAGATCCCACAGTTTTTTATAATTTTTTTAAATTTTCTTTTATTTTATGTGTATAAATATTTGTCTGCATGTATACCTATATCCCTTGAGTGTCTGGTGCCTGCACAGAAGTAAGAATTCCCTGGGACTGAAGTTACCAGCAGGTATGAGTCACCATGTAGGTTCCAGATAGTAAATCCAGGTCCTCTAGTAACAATTGTCTGGGTTCATGGTGACTGGCAGTCATGAGCCACCATGTAGGTTCTGATCCTCTTAAAATCAACAAGTGCTCTTAATCATACATGATGAGGACCTGTGTGAGGAGTCCTAGACCTCACATGAAAACTCAGGCATGACAGTCCATGTCTGCAATACCAGTGCTGCGGAATGCAACGTAGATCCTTGAAGTTCATTGGCCCATACATTGAAATTGGTCAATGAGCTCTACGTTCAGTCTCCAAAAAATAAAGGCAGAGAACAACAAGGAAGCCATACAGCGTCAACCTCTGACCTCCACATGAACATGCATGCTTTTTCTTTTCTATTTTTTATTGGATATATTTTATTTACATTTCAAATTTTTCCCCTTTCCCAGTTTCCCCTCCATAACCCTTCTATCCTATCCTCCCTCCCTCTGCTTCTATGAGGGTGTCCTTCTACCCCTCAACCCTTCCCATCTCCCCAACCCGACATTACCCTATACTGGGGCATCAAACCTTGGCAGAACCAAGAGCTTCTCTTCCCACTGATGTCCAACATGGGCATCCTCTGCTACATACGCAGCTGGAGCCATGGGTCTGTCAATGTGGATGTGTACTCTTTTGATAGTGTTTTAGTCCCTAGGAGCTCTGGTTGGTTGGTATTGTTGTTCTAATGGGGTTGAAAACCCCTTCAGCTCCTTCAATTCTTTCCCTAATTCCTCGATTTGGGGCCCCATTCTCAATTCAGTGGTTGGCTGCGAGTATCCACCTCTGTATGCATGTTTTTTCATGTGTCTGCCTGCACACATGCATATACCCACACGACCACATACTTACACCACACCAGCCTCACATCAGGAGGAGAGAAAGAGGGAGGGGACTTGGGGTGCTAAAAAATAAATTAAGGGTTTTCTACATTTGCAAAGTCACATGGTTTGCATTGTGAATGGCATTTTCTCCTGGTGGCATGCTACTAGAGGTTTCATTATTGAATTTTTGAAGGCAGTGTAATGGAATGCAGAACCACTTTACCCTCAGAGAAGCAAGCACTAGTAACCACTGGAAGTAGAATCTTGTCATGATAGAAAATGCTACTATTTCAGATAAAGGGATGCTGGTTAAAAGAAGGAAAAAAAATACTGGACAGGCAAAGGCAAGAGGCAGACATGGTGTCAGAAAGGAGCAGGAAAAAGGCAAATTTCAACAGCTGTTTTGCTTATCTGAAAGTTTTTAGTTTGACACTTGTTCCTATCCCAGGTGAATAGCTAATAAAAATAATTTAAGCTTTAAGAAAAACAGGGTAATTTATAATGTGGAAACTGCAGTCTGGCACTTGTTAGCAGAGGAACAAGGTCCCTGAAAATTCCTTTGGGGAACGAAACTACCAGGAATATTCATTTTAATAATCACCCTCCCTTCTCCACATCTCATCCCACCTCTACCCCCGAAAATCCTGCTGTCACCCCCAAATCAGTATCAACACCTCAAATCAAAAATGATAAAACTTGCTTTGTTGTTGAGTTTTCCATATTGTTCCTCGAGTGAGGTTAACTTTTACCTCTTCAAAATGCTTTATTTGTTTTCAATCAGATTATTGCTTCCACAGATCTTTAGTTAAAGGGTTCTTGATATACAGAAATAATTCTACTTTCATTTCTTTTTAGACAAGGATTCATATGTCCCAGGCTGGTCTTGACCAAGTAATTCTATTTTTGTACTAGATTATCTCCATGGCTCAAAATTATATTTTTGTTGGAAACATTGCTTCTTTAAGCTCTCAGAGGTGCAGATTGGAAGAGTTTCATCCACACTGAACTAAGGCAGACATTAGTGGGCTAAACGAGAAGCTACTGTCATCTAGAGTATTGTACAAACTAAGCACGCACATGGATATTAATAACAAAACGCGTGGCAGCAGCTTCACAACAGCGTGGTGCTTACAGTGAACTTACGTCCTCATCCTCCCTTGAGAATACACAGAGTGTTCGGTTTCGATGGCCTCCAGCCATCTCTATTATAAATCCTCAGAGGGGAAAGCAGATTTTTATCCTCCGAACTCCATCTACAAGGAGAGTTAAAAGTGCTGATTAAGCAAGTGTTGTTGGTTCAGTCTGTCTACTTTACATTTGTGTTTAAGTCACCGTGGAACAAATGTTTAACTACTGAGGTGATTGGCTCCATGATGTAGAACACTTGGATAAATGCTGGGCACCACTGAAGGCACGTGTTAAGCAGCAGACATGGCTTGGTTATGAGTTTCCTGGTAGAATGCTAAGGGAGGAATTTAGATGAGAACTCCCAGCTATCTCGAAAGCTCAGGGATGTGAGCTTTCAGGAGTAGGCAACTGTGCCTCTGCAACCTCAGTTTCTGAGTTTAAAATGAGACGCTAAAGGTCAAGTCATGTTTCTCTTTCTACTATTTTGAGCTTCATCAAAACAATGTAACTTTCTGACTCTTCACTTTCTTCTTAGTCAAATAGATTTTCTTATTCGCATGACTGCTCTCATCAATGAGATGAATAACATAAAAGTATTTGATCGCTGTGACTATAAAAAAATATATATCCCTTACATTAAGGTAAATTGAATACACAGTAGCCTTACATTATATGTCATAATCTATAATGAGCAAGAATGAAATAGAATTATGACTTGGAGTGGAAAGGACATGGGGCCCACATCTGAGCATTGATGACAACTTGGGGAAAAAAAACAACCATTTCTTTCATACACTTATGATACCATTAATAGTATCATTTGATTATTTCTAGGTGGTCTGAAGACCAAATGACCTCACCAATATAGGAAATACTGCTTAATGCTTCTATTACTGGGATTATTTTTCCCTCAAATTCCTTTCTTATAACAAGAGGCTACATTTATTTTTACTATGGGTTAGATCTCAAGAAACTAGATTATTCCTTCTCTCCCTTATTTTTAAATTGTATTAGCATGAAAATTAATTCCACTGAAAAATTATTGATTTTTCATCAAAATTTTGGATTTTGTCCGTGTGTGTTTATGTGTGTATGTGCGTATTTATGATGGGACACACATGCGTGTGTCTGTGCAGAATGTGGAGTCCAGAAGTCAACCTCAGACTTCAGAGAAGAGGCTAGCCATGAGCACACAGAGAGAAAGGGGGGAGTGAATGAGGAAAGAGGGGAAGAGGCAAGGGGACAGAGCAGGAGCAAGAATGCAAGAGCAAGAGATAGAGGAGGGGCAGGCAGCCCCTTTTATAGTGAGACAGGCACACCCGGCTGTTGCCAGGTAATTGTGGGGTGGAGCTTAGACAAAATGCTAACATTCTCCCATTTTGGTTTAATTAAAAAGGAAAAAAAAATAGAAAAGGTGATGGTAGAGCCAGAATAGGGTAATTGTGATCTTTGGCAACTTTCTGCTGACTTTAGGGTGACATGTCTGTAGGAAACCTAGAAGAATAGGTATGGGGTTGTTGGTCCAGTCTTTGGAGAGTTGGCTGTTTCCTTGCTGTCAAGGTCTGTGGAACCATCTGAGGATAGATGAGAAGGAACAGGTCTTGTTGCAGTGTCTGTGTCTGTGAGAGGAGATTGGAGCATCTGTGGGTTGCTTCTCTGGAGCTGTTCTGTATGTAGTAAGACCTGGTCTTGACAAGATGTTGAAACACACCTACATATGTTATAAAAATATAATATAAAGCATAAGATTAAGTACATTTGGGAGAAAGAAATTTTTTTCTTAGACGTGCATTTGAAACACAGAAGAATTTCACCCTTTGGAATAGGTAGTAAGTGGGAAATTTTAGCTATTGATTAGCAGATGTACTCATCTCAATGGAGTATATTGTGTTCATGAAAGGTAAATCTGAGTGTGCTTCCTGTAGATATATATATATATAAGATATAACATGAGTTAACAACATAAACAGTTTTTAAGATGAGCCTCTTTTGGAGCGGAAGAAACAAGGTCTTTCCCCTTCTTTCAAGTTTAGTTTAAAGACAATCAAAGAACATTTTAATTAGTGATTATACAGTTTGGGCCATACAGTGAAAATGTTTCATTATGGTTAGGCAAATTTATAAGAACTCTAATAATATGAGGACAATGGTGTAGCAAGAAGAGGAAATATGTAGCATCCAGTCAATGGAAACCGAGTTAAGTAAGGAAGAAACAGGTTACATCAATGAAGGCTTACATCTGAACTTGTGTACTGTTTATTGTGAAGTCTATAAGACTAATTTATTAATGAACAGATAAACCTTAGGATAAGGAGCTAGGACTATTTTCTAGCTGTCAATGTAGTCAGAAATCTGAGAAAGAATAAATTGTAATCTAGATCCGTATATTAATGTAAAAATGACAGAGTTCATCTATAGTCCAAACAGTTCCCTGAGGTCTCTGTGTTCTCCATGACAACTTGGGCAGAGTCATTCTGGCTATCAAGTCCAGAAGATGGAGAGCTTTTTATAAAGAACCCCCCCTTTTGTTCCCTGTAGAAAATAAATTCATGAAATGAGAAATGACCCCTCTTGACTTTAGGCACCATGAGGCATTTGACTTTTCAGTTTGTCCACAGTGTTTCTCAGTAGCTTTCTTGCCATAATACAGACAATCTTTGTAGCTGTGTCTATATCTTCTGAGACCTTGGGGGGTAAGCTGTTAGGCTTTGGAAGATTCTGTCTGCCATAAACTTAAGTATATTAATAATTAGCAGACTTCTGAAAGGGTAGCTATAGCATATATGTGAAAAAACATTAGTCTTCAGTGAATAAATACATAAATACTCCAGCTCCTTCCTTGACACTTTCATATTCTTATTGAGTAAATAAAAGGATAAAACCTTGTATGAAATATGATTTAAAACATTTAAGTAGAAATTGGTGGTAGAGATAATAAAGACAGATTGAATACATGTACAATATTGTCAATGATTAAATAAAAATGTTTTCAGTAATAGGTGGAAGAGAAAAAAAATTGAAATTGTAAATCATATATAATATCATCTGACTGATAAGGGATGTATATATTAATTTCTAAAGTTGTCCTATGTTAAAAATGTGTGATGTTCTTCTATTTTTATAATGTAACTACAAAAGTAAATTTCAGTGTTAGACGTTATTTTCTGTATTCTGTATTATTTGTAGAATTACTCTGAGTCACCAGATAAAAGGAAACATAATCATATCTAACCTTGAACAATCCACCCATGTTCTGTCATGAAACTTAAATTTCCTTCGTACGTAGTGTCCATAAAAAATACAGGGCATGGAGCATGGGAAAAGTCCTTGAAGATGGCAGACAAGTGAGCTTGCTCTGAATTCCCTCACCCCAGAAATATTCAAAATTCGCAATTATTATTTCTTCAAGCAGCTAGGTTTTGTCTACTGAAATTAACAATACTATATGCATGTATACTAGATATACAACATATATGTATGTGCATGTTTCTCACATATACATTTGAAATCTACGGACACATATTAATTCATGTTTTCACATATGTACATTGTATGCACATGCATTTGGCAATAGAGACGGGAAAATAATGCCCTGTTTAGAATCTCTGGATGGTGGAGATACACCACCGGAAGGATGGAAAGGTCCCACACGTCTAAGAAGTTGCCTTTAAACAAAAGAAAAGAAGTGTCTTTGTAAGTAATGGTCGCAGCCCCACACGACTTCTAAAGCAACAATATCTTACATCATGTGACACACGGCCATCCTGCTGAAGTTCTACACACTGATTTCAAATATTTGCCTTCAAATTTTATAATCCAACATTGTATAAAACAGTTAATGTGCATGAGTTTAGGGAAACGGGCAGACAACAGATCCTCGACTGATGTCCAAGGCACCCCTAATCATGTGGGAAGTAAAATATAAGTAAAACATATCTTGGTTATGATTATTAAATATTAAATTAGTTTTCTAACCAGATTATTCAGTCTGTTGTGTTGTCTCAGTGAGATAAAAAGACTCCTGTGCTTTTGTTGTTGAGGTTGTTGTTGGTTTGGCCCATAGCATTCTTCAAATCACTTAGCCAAATCA
Organism: Micromys minutus; assembly: GCF_963924665.1. Taxonomy (NCBI): domain Eukaryota; kingdom Metazoa; phylum Chordata; class Mammalia; order Rodentia; family Muridae; genus Micromys; species Micromys minutus. The sequence continues at coordinate 6,252,391 of NC_137984.1, forward strand.
CTAAATACAACATTGGCTGTCTCAGTAACTTTTCACGGGGATCATCAGATAAGCTCCTCATACTTTATTAGAGATCACTATAAAAAGTCATGAATCCAGTGATATTCCCTTTAAGTGAAAATTAGACTCATTTACTTTATCAGTGCAAATGGTAATAGTCTTACCATAGCCTTCCTTTTGCATTTGGAGTTGATTTATTAATTAATGGTAAAGAAATTCTGTTCTCCCGGGCCAGGAATTGGATTTTGATTGGTGCCATACGGAACCACTGGAGAGAGTCAATAGAAGTGTAAATGCTGGTCACACTTAGACAGAGCATTTGTTTTTAACCACATTACTAATAGCCCACACAATGGATAAAGTTTAGGATCATTTGGTGACTGACACCTACTTAAGATGTCAGTATCATGTTCTTTGAAATGTGTTTCATAGTGCAAGACAAAAATGAGAAAACATACTGAAGACCAAAAAAGCAGGAAGAAATACATTTTTAATCTAATAAAGAAAGATGAAGAATTCTGTTGGCATAAATTACCTTCACAATAAAAATAGTCAATGTTGCTAGAGAGACTTAATTATAACTTAGGTCTTAGAAAATGAGCACAATGAAAGTATCCCACAACTACTGCCATCAGCCTAGCAGATGGTTGAGTTTTATCTCCTTACTCAAACGCTTCCACACGTCAACACACCACAGTTTCAGTGAACCTGCTCGGTCGGTGGACAGCAGCCAGCATTATTATGTCAAATAACTCTTGCTGGTAGAAAAGTTTTCTGTGATACATAGGGTAGCATTAGCCTGATAGCTAAACAATAGGTGGGGTAAGTTCTAATAACAACAACAAAAGAGAACGGTCTGTGTATACCCTTCCGTTGGCAATCGGAGCTCTTCAGAATGGAATTCTGACTGGAAGCCTGGCTTCAAGTGCTTTGAATACAATGTGCTATATTGTGAGAACAGGGCTCACACTCCATGAGTCTGGCTGATGTACAACATGTAGTAAATATCTGAAGAAACATTTAAGTCCAAGTTGAAAAAGTAAAAAAATACTTCGCTTAAGTGCAATTAAGCTGTTCATTCCCTGTGCTGAGATTACAGTGCAATCTGACACCTTGTGTGGAAAGATCTACATGGGGGATGGGGGCTTGAGAGCTGTCAGGGGACTTGCTCCTTTGGCAGTGATTAACAGTTAGGTAATGAGGGTCTGTTGTGTGGGGGTGAGAATCCAAACACTGTGTCAAATGGTTAGCTGCTCTTTTAGTGACCCCAGAGTGCATAGTGGTCCTAGAACTGAGAAGTTTAATATGTGTTTGAGGAGGGAGAGGGAGGGAGAAAGGAAGGGAGGGAGTAGGGGAGAGAGAAATTGTTTTTGAAAGTTTACATTTTATTAAGGTTTTCTCTCATACCTCATCACCAAAAAACATTCTAAAGTATTATTTTTGATAGTGAAAACAAACCCAGCCTAATAATTTTAAAAAATGAAGAAAAAGTTTATGAATTTGTTTAACCTATTAACGAACCATCATTTTAAACTGGAAAGAAAAACAACTCTAAAGAAGAAATATATGCACCTAACCCTCAAGAGACTGGAGGCCCCTGAGAGTTTATCTGGTGGTGTGGGTAGGGTGGGGACATCCTTGTGGAGATTGAGGGGGGACTGGGAGGAGGTATGGGATGTGAAAGAGTAGGAGAGTGGAACTGGATGGGAATAAAATCCTGAGAATGAAAATAAAATAAAATAAAATAAAGAAGAAATATATTATTTAAATGTACTACCAAAAAGTAGACTGAAAAAGCAGGAAGAAATATTTTCTTTAATGTAATAAATGAAGAATTCTATTGGCATAAGTTGCCTTCGGAATAAGAATATTCAGTGTTGCTAAAGAGACTCTTAACTATAACTTAAGTCTTAGAAAATGAGCATAAAAAAGTATTCTACAAATACTGTTCGCAATCCATCATTTTTAACAGGGAAAAATACAACTTTAAAGAAAAAGTATATTATTTAAATGTAGTACTAAAATAGCTTCATTGCAGATTCAATGTCATAAAGGTTGTCTACCTTGTTGGTCAGTTTTGTATCACAATGCAATACCACCGGCGCGCGTACATCAGCTGAAGTGAAAACCCTAACTCCTCGGGGAAAATCTGAAGCAAGGGGGAAGAAGGAATGCCATATTGCAGGGTGGATATGTTCACTGGCTTCAATGAACCGATCTGAGATATTTAGAAAATGTGTCCACAATGGCTGTTCTCTTCTCCTTGGCTGTGTTCTCAGACCTGTGTCCCGTGGGGACAGGATACCTAGGCATTGATGCCGCATCTGTCATATAGTCAGTCTTGTGACTTTTCACTTAGCTTCCCTTCCTTGTCATAGTAGAGCAGTAGCTCCCACCTCCAGTCATTGTGAAGGCTGAGTGACTCTATCCATGCAATGGCTGGTACTTAAGAAATCACTCATGGACAGTGGGAGCGCTTCTTCAGTTTCTTCTTTTTCAATGGAGAATAGCTTCAGTTTTACTTGTTTTTCAAATTTTGAGGCAGGATGCACACTTAAGATAATGTATTATCCCTCATTGTGATGTTGGGCTGCCTATCCGCACTAGTATTCTTGGTGTATTTTTAATTTTAATTTTAAAGCAACACAATATGGTTTCAGCCTCAACCACAACAACCCAAAATAATAATGAGGAATGTAATAATTTAGACTTCTATCAAAACAGCTGCCTGTAAATGTACATCTTAACATAAAGTGTTAATGATTGAACTACAAGACTCACACATAGCTCTTGAAATCTCAGAAAATGTCCTGTGTGGGTTTTGGTGCAAATCAGCTGGACAGTTGTCTTGGTAATTCAAAGACAGGGCAAAGAAATGATTGAAACCAAGGGAGGCAGAGAATATAAACATGAATCTATTGATCTCTAGGGAAATATGAGAGTGAACAAAAATCCATCCATGGACTCTCTGCCCATGTATACTAAGGAATATTCTACCCAGATAATTAGTTTGCTTTTCAGCAATATTGATGAACAGGAAGAATAAAAGCATATGCATATTTAAACACTAGCCCTTTTTCTACATGTATATAGACATATATATATACAAATGTGCATATAAAGTATATTTACACACATAAATTTTCATAATATAATATACATAATATATGTTTATTAATATATATAACTAATACAATATATATATTAATTAATGGATTAACTAAGTATATTTTAGACTATTTCCTAAAGAGAAGAAAATAAACCTCCTTTGAAAAAGACTTTTACATGTCTGTGTGTAATAAGGTATTCATTCTCTAACCAGATATTTTAATATCAAGTCTATACACTATCTTGGTCATGCCTAGAATTCATGAAATCCAAGACAAGGACCCAACAGGAATGACATTAGGTGCAATACCCAACAAAGGGAAGAGATAACTTGTTGAGACCAAATCCAGAAGTTAGGCACAGGCCCCTGGTTGAGGGATGGGACCACCCACCTAGCTCCAAAATTTTAACCCAGAATTGCTCCTGTCTAAAGGAAATACAGGGAGCTGAGATGAAAGAAAAGGCCATCCAGAGACTGCCCCACCTGGGGATCCATCCCATATGAAGCCACCTATTCCAGTCACTATTGCTGAAGCTAAGAAATGTTTGCTGACTGATATAGCTGTCTCCTGAGAGGCTATACCAGAGCCTGACCATTACAGACGCAGAGGCTCTCAACTAACCATCAGACTGAGCACAGGCACCCAAATGGAGGAGCTAGAAAAAGAACTGAAGGAGCTGAAGGGGTTTACAACCCCAGAGGAAGAACAACTATGTCAACTATTCAGACCCTCCAATGCTCCCAGAGACTAAACAACCAAGCAAGGAGTACATGAAGGGACCAGTGGTTCTAGCCGCATATGTAGCAGAGGATGGCCTTATCTGGCATCAGTGGGAGGACAGACCCTTGGTCCTGTGAAGGCTCAATGCCCCAGTGTAGGGTTGTGAGGTGGGAGTGCGTGGATGGGCAGGGGAGCACCCTCATAGAAGTATGGGGAAGAAGAATGGGATATGGGGGTTCCAGAAGAGAAATAACATTTGAAATGTAAATAAATAAAATATTCAATTAAAAATATTTGGAAGATGTGGAAGCATCTCAGTCAGTACAGCATGAAGTATGAGAATATTAGGATACACCTAAGAAGACAGTTGATTGTGGTAACCCCTGCTTACAAACTCAGTGCTGGGGAGTCAGAGATAGGCAGGTTTTGAGCCAGCCATCTTTCCTTCTCAGCTGAACTCTAAGCAGGTTAATGGAAGCTTTGTCAAAAATAAGGTGAATGTGTCTGAAGCGGCAGAACAGCTTCTAAAAAGTACACTCTCATAGAGAACCAGGATTTGGTTCCTAGCATCCACATAAAGAGGCTCATAACCCTGTGTAACTCTAGTTCTAAAGGGAATAAATGTTTTCCTCTGGCCTTTGTGCATATACATATATGCAGACTCTCTCTCTCTCTCTCTCTCTCTCTCTCTCTCTCTCTCTCACACACACACACACACACACACATACACACACACACAAACACACATTTACTTCCCAAATGGGAGAAGATATGCATATACATGCATAAACAATTATAGTTTTTGCTTCTAGCCTATTTAAGCTGACTAGTGAAGTATCACTCTGGTGATCAATATTTCACGTTACATAGTATTTCTTCTACTGCCACTTAGATATAACACAAAATTATGGATGCAAGTGCCTGCAAATTACCTTTTCTTCATGTCATAAAGCATGAAAGGTGCAGGGGCACTGTATCAACATAATAAATGGTCTTATTCTCTGATTACCCTCCACAGATGACATTAGCATGGAGTTTAGGTACAAAACAGAGACAATGAGACTAACGGTTGCTTTTCACCCAAATCCTTAATTGCACCGTTAACCTTAACACAGGGTTTTACATGAAGCCTAATGGAAATATCTGAAAATTAGTTCTATTTATTAAAGTGTCCTTTCATTGCATGCAGTGGCTGCTCTTCAGCTTGTCAATCAGCATTTTGGCAGGGAGAATACATACCTTTGGGTCATTGTCACACTTCAGTTGTCTTCATGACATGTCAGCAAGCATGGCAAGTGAAAAACCACTAACCAGAAATTATTTTAGGAAGAATAAAGGAGCTGGTTGTTATCTCCTAAACATTAGGATGGCCATTTGTAACATAAAAGAGGACTTGATGTAACCTACCCTATGATTTACTGGCCACAGAACCAACATGTTAACTTTAATCGGGAAAAGGGGACAGTTGAAAACTGGTAGCTAGCAAATAAATTTTCATATTCAATCTTTAACTCTCACGATTACAAACGTTTCATACTCATGACCACTGAGGTGAAAGTTCTTCAGAACTCTGGTTTTGAAAACCAACTCTATTTTCCTCAACTGAATTGCTGGTAGCTTCCATTGAGTTAAAGATGGCTTGTCTTCAGTGAGGAAGCCCAGGCTTGTGTTTCCACCAAATCTGTGCAGCAATAATCAAAAGAGGAAAACCCAAATCCTTGACAGAAGGTTCCAGCCACAGTGTGACCTAGTGGCACACAACTGAAAATCGCAAGTAGCTTGAAAATCCTGGTTACTCTAGAGTCTAAGGCAGCAGGACTTCACGATCAAGGGCTGCCTAAAAAACAATTTTGAGTTCATTTTCTGCGTATACAACTGAGTCAGATGCTGTCTCAAGTAAAAGAGCTCATGGGGGCATCAGTCCCCTTTCCATTCCTGGTGCTGTGAAAGTTTATTCTCACACATAAAAGTCAGGACCATCTGCTAATGTAGATATTTATTTTTCTATATTTGGTGAGATAGTCAATGCTATATGATGTGTCCTAGATGTCTTCTAAAGAGAATACCTGGATAAAAGTCTTCATGTTGAACTAACAAGAAGAAAACTGAAGTGGTTGCTAGTGAGTACTTTTCTCAAGAACAGTTTAGTAACACTTCCCACCCCCACCCCAGAGTTTTCTGAATTAGTCCTGGAAGCATTTTCATTTCCTATATTGTAGAAAAGAAAATATGACAGAAAACCAGTAGAATTTATGGTTCTATGCCAACCAAACAAGGTTATCTTGTGTGAGAAGTTCTTCACTTTTTTGTTTGGAATCAGCTCTCTCGAGTATATTCATATCACTGCTTAACTGGTTTCTAGAATAAAAGAGACAGAGGAGAGAGCCTTGGGGTAATTTCAGAAAATTATCATGAAAGAACTATGACACAGAATTTTAGGTAGTCATTTATTTTGGTCCTTAATTGGAATATATCTGGGGTAATATTTAGTGTAGTAAGAGGTCAAAGAAATGCTAATATTTAGTCTCTGCTGAGCATGTTAATTGGGATGTGTAGCCATGTTCACGAGGAGGAATAATCTTAAGTACATATTTTAAAAAACAGGTAAGCAGTGGGAGCTCAGCAAAACATAGGTTAAATCAAATGATTAGATGTGTGGTTATTGAGACTTTAGTACTCTAGGTGGTATGTCCACAGAAGGTCCATGGCAGTGTTTGCAAGAAGTTAATTTTGCTTGATCTTAGTAAGTTCTGGCAAGTACTTACTGGCAGGAACCAGATATGGATGCCTTCTCAAAGGCTCTGCCAGAGTCATACAGATACAGCTGAGCATGCCTGCAGCTAACCATCTGACTGAACATAGGGACCCCAATGAAGGTGCTAGAGAAAGGACTGAAGGAAATGAAAGGAGTTGTAACCTCATGGGAAGAATGACATTACTAACCAACCAAACCCTCCATAACTCCCATGGACTAAAACACTAACCATTGAGCACACATGGAGAGACTCATGGCTCCAGTTGCATATGCAGCAGAAGATAGCAGTGTCTGGCATCAGTGTGAGGAGAGCCTTTGGTCCTGTGAGGGCATGTTTTTCCAATGTAGGGGAATTCCAAGGCACCGAGGTGGAGAGAATGATTGAAGCAAGTGGAGGGGGAGGGGAATGGAAGGAGGGAAGGGAATAACATTTGAAATGTAAATACCAAGAGCATCTAATAAAAAATAAAATAATTAAGAAAGTCTGGCAGCTTAATTTTAAATACATCTACCTGATACACTTTATGTTTTCAAAATGAATTTATACATTCATAAATTATAACAACTTTGGGAGACGTTCCTGGTAACAGTTTTTACTCCATCTGTATTGGCCATTGTCTCAATCAGTTAGTGATTATAATAAGGGTAGTGAGTGCTACCAATGACTTCACACATCTGATCTTCACCATTCAGCTTTAACTAGCCATCATTTTCTTTGCTGTAGGCTCCATAATGCTTTCATGACTTTGTGTGTCTCTTTGTACAAATGATTACAAATCATATTGGTAATATTCACAAGGAACATAAAAAGCTGAGTTGCCAAATGACCTTGAATTCATTGGAGAAATTACAAATTTTGCCTAGCTGCAGTAATCTTGGAAATGTCATTGTGTTCACAGAAAATAAGTGAATTCAGTGTACCAAAGAGAAAACAGATTCTCTGATACTTTTCACGTAGCCAACATCCTCTGATAGCATGTCCCAAACATGATGTTCAATATGGGAAGCTTAAAAAGCAATCAGAATAATGTTCTTTACATCAAAAACCTTTCAGCCTACAAAACGTACTGAAGCAAACTGAGCATCCACTCCTCAAAAAGATATTTTGAAAAATGTACACAAAATGAGAAAGTTGCCTTTTCTCGTTATAAGTCAATCATTTACCTAGAGAACAGATTCAAGACAACACATAATCAGGGAGACCGTAGCAGATCCCAGAGGTACAATGTTCAGACTCCTATGGATAAAATAGCATGAAGCATACATCCCTGGCACTTAAGCATTCAAGGTTTGGTATCTTAGGAGACTTGACCTGTGTAAGGTGGAGATGCCCAATTCCCTGAAGTTCGTTTTGTCTGAATGGTTCAGGTGTATGTCTCATTACACTTCTCTCCAGCTGAACAGCAAACCGTTTATTTTCAAGAATAGTTTGACAGTAGAGCATTCTGTGGTTGTCCCTACGTTTGCAAAAATCGCATTGTTAGATTTTATTTATGTAAATTTCATTCTGCATAAAGATATTTGAAGGATTAATTGGCATATGTGAGGTGCTCCTGGCACAGTGGTTAAAGGTCTTGGTGAAGGCAGAGGTCCCTGGCAGAACCTAACCACCTGTAATTCTCCTAGACTCACTGAGAGCGAGAAGAGAGGCCTTGTACAAGAGCAGATTTTCTCATGGTTTCCTTCTGCCACAAGTGGAGGGAAAATGTAGTATTTCAAGGAGAAATATTACCACATTGCTTGTTCTTGAGATCTCTCCAGAAGAAATACCACAAAAATGCTGTTTTTTTACCATCCAGATGGAATTCTTTCTGAATATATATCAGCAGAGCTCATATGGTCAGTATATTGTTCTTTTGGAATTTGTGGCGTCTCTTTACTGGGTAGGGGGAGTGGTCAGAAGGAATATGAAAGATGAATTTACTGGAAAAACTCTGGGTAACATTGTTCTTATTTACAAGGAGAGAAATTGGTTATTTAAAAGCTAAAAAAAAGAGAAGTGGTTTAATGATAAAATTTTAAGGAAAAAGAACAAGAAATATATTTACTATTAAAGACCGATGGCAGTGATATAATTTACATCTTAGTTCTTGTCCATTATTTTTCAGCAAAGAATGACAGTTTAATAAGTCATTAGTTATTCACCCTTCAATACATCAATAAATTAAATTAAACATATTGAATAGTAAAAATGTTTTATTAAAAATGATCACATAGAGTAACAGTATTCTAAAACAATAGAACTTACTTATTTGGTTGAATATCACTCTACTGCTTAGCGATTAAAACTAGCCGTCCAGTGGACAAAAGCCAATAAGAAGAACCTTGTCTCTTTGAGCCAGAATCCACACTCAAGCATGACACTTGACTGGCATATGGGGTAAGTTAATTCATATCTCAGTACTCAACTTCTCAATGTGGCAGATGTAGAAAACATCATCATTTGCTGTGGACAGAATGTAAATAATGTCCCTTATGGGTCTATATGTAAATAATTTGTCTCCAGAGTGGTTGTGTAGGGAAGTAATGTACCCCTTTAAGACATGGAGCTTACTGGAGATCCTCAGGTCATTGAAGGTCTTAGAAGGTCTTTAAAGTGTGTTTTAGTCAGGGTTTGTATTCTTACACAAACATCATGACCAAGAAGCAAGTTGGGGAGGAAAAGGTTTATTCAGTCTACACTTCCACATTGCTGTTTATCATCAAAAAAAGTCAGGACTGGAAGTCAAAGGTCAGGAAGCAAGAGTTGATGCAGAGGCCATGGAGGGATGTTACTTACTGGCTTGCTTCCCCTGGCTTGTTTGGTCTGCTTTCTTATAGAACCCAGGTCTACCAGCCCAGGGATGGCACCACCCACAATGGGCTGGGCCAGGGATGGCTCCACCCACAATGGGCTGGGCCCTCTCCCCTTGATCACTAGTTGAGAAAAATACCTTACAGCTGGATCTCACAGAGGTCCTGTCTCTGTGATAACTCCAGCTTGTATCAAGTTGGCACAAAACCAGCCAGTATAATTGACCCTTTGTCAACTTGATATACAAACACATCACGTTTACGCTTCAGCCCTTACTTTCTTATTCATCCCCGAGATCTAAATAACATTAAGAGTTCCACAGTCTTTACAAAATCTTACACACTAAATTTTCAATCCCTTAAAATCTCCAATCTCTTTTAAAATGTAAAGTTTTTTTTTCTTCAATTCAATGTCTCTTAACTGTGGGTTCCACTAAAATACTTTCTTCCTTGAAGAGGGAAAAATATCAGGGCACAGTCACAATCAAAAGCAAAATTAAACTCTAACCATCTGGGATCCACTCACGAGTTTGTGGGCTCCTCCAAGGGCTTGGGCCACTTCTCCAGCTCTGCCCTTTGCACACCTTGTCTTCTAGGTTCCAGCTGCCTGTTCTCCAGGACTGCTGCTGTTCTTGGTGGTCATCTCATGGTACTGGGATCTCCAAAACACTGCTGTTTTCTGCTGCAACTAGGCTTCACCAAATAGCATCTCATAGGCTCTCTTCATGGTGCCAACGCTCAGCTCCTTTGCATGACCCCTTCAGTCCTGGGGCACTAATTGCAACTGAGGCTGCACCTTCACCAGTGGCCTTCCATGGCCTCTCACAGTGCCAGGCCTCAGCTGCTCTTCATGACCTCTTCATGCCTTCAAAACCAGTACCACCTGGGTGACTCTAACACATTATCAAGTCCATCCACAGCATGAGGTACAACCTTGGCTATATCTGGAACACAGATTCTTTGTGCTCTCAGAAAACACTTCCCAGAAGATTTGACCTTAATGATGCTGGTCTCTTCTTAATCACCACTAATTTCTTAGCTCCAACTGACCAGCATCAATAGTCCCAGTAATGTAAAGGTTTTGCTTTCGTAGTTATGGTATCTTGTTAATCACAGTTGATTCTTCAGCCCCAGCTAGCCAAAACCACAGAATCTTCACAATCAAAAATAGCAACAGTCCTGATAAGAATGTTTAATCTTCCCTCTGATATCTCACAAACCAGGCCTCCATCTTCTGTACTGTTCTCAACATTATCTACCAAACTCCAACAGAACATCCCACAGAGCTCTAAACATTCCAATGGCTCTTCTAGCTCAAAGTCCCCAAGTCCTTTCACAGTCCTCCCCAAAACATGGTCAGATTATCATGGAAATGCTCCACTATGGTGGTACCAATTTGTCTTAGTCAGGGTTTCTATTGCTGCACAAACATCATGACCAAGAAGCAGGTTGGGGAGGAAAGGGTTTATTCAGCTTACACTTCCACATGCTGTTTATCACCAAAGGAAGTCAGGACTGGAACCCAAGCAGGTCAGGAAGCAGGAGCTGATGCAGAGGCCATGGAGGGATGTCACTTACTGGCTTGCTTCCCCTGGCTTGCTCAGCCTGCTTTTTTTTTTTTTTTTTTTTAATAGAACTCATGTCTACCAGCCCAGAGATGGCACCATCCACAATGGGCTGAGCCTTCAGCTCCTTGATCACTAGTTGAGAAAAATGCCTTACAGCTGGATCTCATGGAAGCATTTCCTCAAGTGAGGCTCCTTTCTCTGTGATAACTCCAGTGTGTGTCAAGTTGACACAAAACCAGCCAGCAAGAAGAACACTATTGGACTTTTCTTTCTGCTTCTTGGTTGATGTTCATTCCAATGATAGGCTCAACCCAGTGCCACTCCCTAATATCCAATTTGGTCCACTGGCACTGTGTACCAAAGCAATCCTCTCCTTACCTCATAGGTAGCCCTCATTAGATATTCCAATACAGAGGGGTCAAGTTGACTAATACTCCTGCCAAACTTGCCATCTAGGTTACCACTACGTAAATTCTGTGTAGGGGTTGTTTTAACATCTTTATGCTGGTGCTGTTGGAGATGATGCCATGTGCTTATTGAAGAGCTTAAACTCTACATGCAGAGACAACCAAACTCTAAATGGACTTTGAAAGTCAGAGAACTAAGAGAATGAATTATAAAAGATTAATTTAACTTAATGACCAGGACTATAGGCTTAGGATTTTGCAGTCACTAACAATGGAATTGTACAAAAGCATGTTCTCAAATGTTCACGTTTATATCTTATCAAGATGCAATCAGAAACTATTGAGTTTTATTAACTTCACAAAATCATTATATTTGGTATTGATTTTTAACTTAATTTTTATTTTATCTTCCTTAACCATCAGTAATTTCTTAAATATGAAATGATATGATAGCAATGATATATTGAAATATGGTTTCTCTTCGTAACCATGTAATCCAGGATTCTGACTCTACCATGACTAACCACCGAGAGTTCACAGAAGTAAGAGATCTGGATTGCATTATTGCCTCTTTGCTTGTCAGTGAGAAGTGCTTCAAGCTGAACAGAGAACGTGAAGTACCTGAAGTCTCTCTCATGTGCTGGATAATGCCACATCACAGAATTTCCTGTGTTTTGTTTAAATGAGATGACCTTTTCCATGTGTGTATCCATGTGTCTGTGTACATATGTGTGTTTGTGTGTATGTATGTGTGTATGTTTGTGTTTATGTGTGTATGTATGTATGTATATATGTATGTATATATGTATGTATGTGTGTGTCTTTATGTGTATGCATGTATATCTGTGTGTGTGTTTGTATTTGTGTATGTGTGTGTATATGTGTATGTATGTGTATGCATATGTGTATGTGTATGGTGTGTGCTTGAGTATGATCATATATTGTTAACTACAAAGGCAAATGGCTTTTTAGTTCCCAATTACTAAGATCCAAATTACTAAGAATTGCTCCTTGGGATCTAACCTTGAGCTAATCCCTTGTATCCGGAGCTGTGTCAGTGCTGCCACCTACAGGAAGACATGGGGGCGAAGCAATGAGACCCCCTATGAGCAGACCTCCGTGGTGACAAGAACCTCCTAAGGGAAGTCTGTAGGAAATGTAGATGTATTGAAAACAGTGACAAGAGCTCACACATGATACACTTTCATCATCTGCATGCAAGAGGCCAATGGTGGCTGGCAGGGTACTGAGTGGAGATAGAATTGTGTGTTCATCCATTGTAGTCCTAATAGCTCCTTGCCAGTCCCTTCCACAAGGCTCTTTCTTTCACGATGGCACATGGGTATGAAACCATAGACTGAGGCTGGTTTATCCACTACAAGGGTTCTCATCTGGAGTGATAATGTTTAGAGTTCTTATGTTGCTTTTTAAACTGCCATCGTCGGTTTCTCACCTGACCACCTGCCTGGCGGTGACCTGACGTGTCTTTGTCTTTGGCCTCCAGTCGTCATTCCGTTCTGAACTTTGTGTTGCATTTCTAGTCCCACCTTCACCTAATGGAATTTGTGATATTTCTCCCATCACTACTGTGACATCCATTGTTAGTGTTCAGGACATTCTGCTGGCCTGCTGCTTCCTCCACAGTGACCCCATCTTTCTCACTGTCGCTCTGTCTCTATCTCTCCCACCTCTCTGTGTCTGTCTCCAGCATCCCTGTATCTGTTCTCTACCCTCCCTTTTTCAGTCTTCATGGCTCTGCCCCATCTGTCTGTCTGCCTGTCCACATGTCCACTCATCTGCCCTGTACCCAGGCCCTCACTCCTCTCCCTTCGCCCAGTAAACCCTCTTTTATGCCAGATCTGTTGCATGGCACACTCAGGGCACACCTTGGCATGGGCCGCCAGGTACCTCCCTTGCCACATTATATTCTATAGGACATTTGAATTTTGCTTCAGAATCATGACTCTGCTCACTTGCATGGCCCTGGTTCCTCCCGGTGTCAGCATGGTGAGCGACTAGTAAGAAGGAAAGTCTCTCTGGCAAAGAACAGCCACTAGGAATGAGGCAGAGGGGGTGGAATTATGTTGACAGGAGGTCCGAGAAGTAGATCACTTTAGAGAATTGGGGGGAAAACTAGAGGAAAGGCCTCTTGGGAAACATTCTGTGTGGTCCCATAAAATCTTCACACACATGATTAAGTCGTACTTTGGTCAAGTCAACTGTGGGAAAAAGAAAATGTTAAACTATCATTTTCCTCAAGAAAGCTGAAAAGGTTTCTCCTTAATGAACTGTCAAAGGAAATTCTGAGGGGCACAGTAGGGTAGTGTCAGGAGGGCAGGGAGGGAGGGAAAGGTAAGATAGGGAGTAAGAGAGAAATATAGACATGTTTGATAGTGTGCCATGCTAAGCCTTTGGCATGATTCTTTGGGGGGGTTCTGTTGAGTCTTGATACCAATATCAAGATAGTTTCATGGCAATCAGACCAAGATGTCTCTGTGTGTATGCGTGCCTGTATGTGTGTATATTTATGTGTGTAACTGTGTGCTTGTGGGAGGGGCACATGTGAGTGTACATTTTAATAAAGAAAGCTTATGTAAAATCATTTCATGGGGAAAATCTACCCCCAGAGCAATGAAGATTTCCTTCCCAGTCCCTGTCTTTTCTCCCTTTGGAAAAAAAAAATTAAAATAAAGGAGCCTGACTTGAAGATTTAGTGTAAGAGTGCCTGGTTTAATCCCTGCAGTTAGGACATCATACAATTAAAAACTAATTGGGTCAATTAAAATGCTAGGAAGTAGCAGAAGAAAGCTCAAATACTTTAGTAAATCCTAAATAAAATGGTGCTTTTTAAATCTCTCCCTCCCTCCCTCCCTCTCTCCCTCCCTCCCTCCCTCTCTCTCTCTCTCTCTCTCTCTCTCTCTCTCTCTCTCTCTCTCTCTCTCTGTGTGTGTGTGTGTGTGTGTGTGTGTATGTGTGTCTGTCTGTCTGTCTGTCTCCTTCCCTCACTCGCCCAACAAATTTCTGAGCATGCAGAAAGAATGAGATAAACTTTCACAGCACATACACTGTTGACACTTGTATGATGGAGGAAAATAGCCAACAAATGAGGCAAACTCAGAAATGGTCTTTTAGTTTATTTTCTATTTTAAAGAGCTTAACAAGCATGGTTCTATAAAGCTTTTATTATCCCTATATTTAATAAAGAATGAGGTATAGACATTTTCCCATTGGATTAACTTATAAGAAATCCTGTACTTATCCACATTACATGGACATTCTTTCTCATTTTAACCTTTTCCTTAATGGACATGAAAAATGCTGTGGACAAGACCATCTCCTAATAACTCACAGATCTCAACAGACTTATTATCTTTAACCAGAGGAACAGAGAGTGCAAAAATTACACTAATCACAACACACACACACACACAAAGAGACTTCAAAGTTGTTTACACATATTTTTAGCTAATCTAAAACTTCCTAGAATGAGATACAGAAAAAATGCTTGGAATAAAATTTGAGGCCATTCACAGTTTGTCTGAAAAAAAAAAAAAGAAAATTAGTTCATTATATTTCATAGTCCCCAGATGGACAACAAAGCCAAATTCAGATTTCTAGATCAACAGACCTTCAGTGGCTCATGTGATGCTTGTGTCATGTCACATACATGTCAAAAATTAAAGACCTTCATGTTCACTCTGGGAAAGAAGGTAGCACCAAGCCACTGAATCTTTCTGCTTTGAAAAGGAATGGACTGGCAGAGAGGAAAAGTCACAAATTTGGTTTAAGAAAGAAGCACCAGGATGCAAAGCTGACGCTAAGAAAATCACAGTGGACCAACATGTCCTGCATAAGAGTGTGCAAAGGCACCGCGTGCAGTCACTTAACATCTGCTCCGTCCCAGGGGCCACCCCAAGCTGGTTAGTAAGGAATCAGGTAAGAGGTCAGCTTAATAATACCTAAACAGGAAGAATGTGAGGTCAAGGGGTGTCAGGGAATCTTCTGGAAAAGAATAAACCCTCATTTTATTGTTAAGCAAAGTAGAGGCAAAATAAATGAGATTTCAAAATCTTTTTTTTTTTTTGTTTTTATGATAACTTGCAAAAACAAATTGCTGATAATTGTCTGGGCTAATAAAAATTTATGTCAGAGCTACTTTGGATGGGAACAATGTGACTGCCTTTCATGGCCATGGTGACCTAACCCTGGGTAGACCACCAAATATTCAGGCCATCGCTATGCCCATAGAAGTCCTGGTTGCTTTGAGTGTAATTAACAACCTGGCTTAATTATTCTGCAGTTTTGACATTCTCTATTGTAATACTGGGTCCGGCAGCAGAGAAAGGACACCGTGAACCCATTGGCGTTTACAGGGGTCACGACCTCTTGCTCTGTTTTGTGTACTGGGATAGGCACTGAGTTCTTGTTTTTCTTAATAGCTACCATGAGGCACAAGGGATTTTCAGAGTGTGCTTTTTATAACTAAAATGTGTTGCCCTTGATCATCTCTACATTTTCCTGTCCCCAGTCCCAGAAACCACCATTTTGAACTGTGACTTCATAAATTTGTCGTTTTGAAATTCCACTCACGAGCAAAGTCATATAGTATTTATTTATCTGTTCTTAAGTTAATTACTTAGTATAATGTCAACAGAACTGTTTGTCAAAAGTGGACAGATATCCTTCTTTTATGCCTAAATAATATTCTAGAGCATATATCACACATTTTATAAATCTCTTAATAGTTTGATTGCATTTTGGCTGTTGTGATTTTTTTAAAAATTTAATGTGGTAGATCTTCATGAATATATCAATGGTTAGTCTATATAGACACACAAGAGATTCCTGTGTTTTCTGTGTTTAATTTTTAAAGAACTCTACATACTGTTTTGCATAATTATTATATCAATTTACATTCTCCTCAAAGTATAAATTTTTTCTACATGCTCTTTTAGACATTTGTTATTTATCTCTTTTTCTTTTAATTCTAGATGACATAAGATGATGCCATTGTTCTGATCATGACATTGAGGACTGTGCCATACTATTGATCATTTTTATATCTTCTTTAAAAACATATTCTTTTAGATCATTGTTCAAACTTAATTTTTAATTACTGATTTATTCTTTATATGCTTTATGTATTGTTTACAAGTATGTTCTCCCATTCTGTAGATTAAATTTGTTTGGTTCATTTTTTATATGAATATATGTTTCAGTGTTCTATAGCCCTGTGTGCATTTTTGTTTTTAAACTGGCTTCTGAAATCTGTTTTTAATCCTATGCCAAATTTTCATTTTTCTCATAGCTTTGTTGTGCTTTCATTGGCTAGGTAATCTCTGAGGGCCCTGGGTTAGGAAGCTATCTAAGCTTTAAGAATTATTGGAGGATGAGTTGGCCAATTGAGTAAACTTACTGAAAGAGTTAATTACTTCTTCACTTTTAGATCTGTATGTTTCAGTAGCCAAAATCAGAATTAGTAATGTGACCAAGATCAGGAAGAGTAGTCCTATGATTGTCCTTCCTAGTTCGAGAGATTTATATGATACTAACCAAGGTCTACTGGAATAGAGACCTCATAATCACTGTTAGCCTTTCTTCTAGGCTCTGCCCAACAGATACCTAACAGCTTGGCTCAAGTATAAAATGACTATTTGCTTTCTGTCTCTATCTCTGTTTCTGTCTCTGTCTCTGTCTCTGTCTCTCTCTCTCTCTCCCTCTCTCTCTCTCTGTCTCTCTCTCTCTCTCTCTCTCTCACACACACACACACACACACACACACACATCTCCCTCCACCCTCCTATCTCTCTTCATATTCCTTCTCTCTTTTCCACATGTTCCTGGCTGACCTCTTTTCTTCTTTCTCTCTCCTCTCTCTTTTTGTCCTTCTCTGCCCTCTTTTTTGTCTCTGCCTCTACTTCCTTCCCTAAACCCCTTTCCCATGCCCCGAATAAACTTTTTTTTATACAATAACTTTAGCGTGTCTCATATCTGGGGTGGGGGGAGGGACGAGCCTCAGCATGGGCCCACTAAGGCTCTGGCTTCATCCACATCTTACTGCACTTTATAAAACAGCAACCACAGCACGGCTATCTCACTAGCACTGTTGGTACTCACATCAAACTGGCTTGAACTGATAAACAATTGGACAACAAGGACCAGCACTCCTGATCACAGGGAATAAAAATATGTTTATTGATTAATATTTGTAAAATAAATGAAATTATAACAAAAATTTGTTAAAATAAACTGAATGCATGATTTAAAAAAAGAAAGGTAAAAAGGAGTTTTTTGAATGTTGATAGCAAATAAAGAGTAAAGAACAGCACATATGCTTATTATATGGTTTAGCCTTCCTTCTAAATATTTTAGTGAAACCACCATAAAATTACTCCATATACAAAATTATCACTTAAGGTAGAGGGGAGGAGCTTGTACAAAATAATTGCAAGACCCACATTAGTTCTGTAACTAATTCCTCAATTTACCTATTTGCTTTCAGGTGTTAGAGAGCTTTGTGACTGTAAGTCACCTTCTTATTCAAAATAGTAAAGGTTTTAAACAGTTTTGCAACTTCTGGCAAATTAAATATTAGAATAATTCTATGTCCATGTATCTGATGTCACAATGGCCAGCCACTTGCTCTCGTGTTTTTGTTAGGCGATCATACCTTTTGATCTTAAGACCACAGTCTACTCTGACGCACATCTCAGCATATTCCACTTAGTTTCTACTTCCAGTGACACAGGTCCCCAGAGAGCAGTGTGTCTCACCCTTTCTGATGCTGCAGCCCTTTAATACAGTTTCTTATATTGTAGTGACCTCCAACCCCAGAATTATTTTCGTTGTCACTTCATAACTAGATATTTTTGCTGTTGTGACTCAGTAATGAAAATGTTCTATATGCAGGGCCTCTGACGTAAAACCGCTAAAGGAATCATGAATCACAGGTTGAGAAACAAACACTGCTGCAGACTCCAAAAACAAGTTCCTTGAAATAATTTTCATTAAACAGTAAACAGAGACCTTAACCAGAAGCCTGCCTGCCGACTTCGTCACCTGTGTCCAGCGTAGGATTCCCTCCCTTTATTCTCTCTGTTCGTTTTTATCACATGTCGTCCTGATCTAGTTCTCTTCTGTTCTCCATTTTTATATCATTCTTATGTCTTACTCAACCTAAGCTGTGATCATTGGCTGAATCAGTTCTGTTCTTTATGGCATATAAATACTCTAATTAAGGTATCTAAATAACTCCTATCTCCTGCATTATAGCGTATGATTTTCTGGATTCACTCTAGAAGATAGCGTTTCCTGTATAGTGACTTGCCAGGTAATTTTTCAACATAGGAATGAGCAAATCACAAAAAAACGAGATAATCAAAAGTCATCATCTTCCGGTTAATGTAACAATTGCTTTTTTAGTATTTCTTTTTGATAATGGAAACTGGGGAAAGGTTGCATGAAGGAATATGAGTCAAGAAGGGGCAGTATTTCTGAATAACATAGCCCTAGCATGAAACTTTACCACAAACAGAGAAGGGGGTCATTAACCCAAAGTAAAAGGCAAGCAAACATAATATTATACAAAATGCAATTTTAAGGACATTTACACCAAAACATATCCTAAATGGCAGCAAGCAAAGAAAATATTGGCATGTTAAGGCAGGCAGATAGTGATCATATGTTAAACCACATAAAGGTAACATATCTACCTAGGCTTTCTCCAAGGCTATTAACATACTAAGCATAGTTATAAAACAGTCTAGATGTCGGTGACAGCTTATCAAGTTTGGTCAGTTACCTTCATCATTTCATATGGTATATAGCATCAGAGATAGGTGCTGGAGTCACCTGACTGGCCAAATCATGGCTGTGATGAAGATGGTTGTACCCACACCATGCTGAAGCCCCACAGATGGTGACATAGCTTACATGAAACGGAGCAAAAAGGAGCAAGCTTGCACATTTCCTACTGAGCACCTAAGACAAAGATGGGTAAAACAAGTGTTTTGCTTCCCCTGGGTTGCTTGGTTTGCTTTCTTACAAACTTCATGGACATCTGCCCAGTGGTCTCGCCACTACAGTGGTCTGAAACGTCTTACTTTAGTCCTTAATCAAGAAAATCCCTATTGACCTTTCTACAAGCAATCTGATGAAAATATTTCCCCAAGTCAGGTGTTAAGTTGATAAAAATTAATCAAACCTCAGGAAAGCATTTAATATATAAGTTAGACCTTAGGTAGCCTCAAAGAAGAAAGGTATAATCAATTTATGAATTACATAGGAGTCTCTAGAAGTATGTTTTCCAATCATTCATTAGATGAAAGACAAAATGACTAATAGTTTTGTACTCTGTGCAATTCTGCTTTCTTTTTCTATTAAATGGATTAGTTTTATTAAATAGAGTTATGAGCTGTGTAATGGCTCACATGACTATCTGTGATAACTTGACAGTAGTATTTTTAATTAAAGTTTCTTTGATGGTGATTTACTGATTTTCTCTTATGGCCTAAACATTGCAGAGGATGCTACTCATTACAAGTGCAGTTGATTCAATGTCTTGTACAGCTTACCTGTCAGTGTTGGTGATGAGAAGCAGTCACGGAGTCAAAAAGGCATTTATATCAAGAAGGAAAAAGACTTGGGAAAAGACAAAGGCATGAGCAGGAAAAGCTTAACTTCTGGTGAGTATGTTGAGGTATTCTAGTAGAAGTGGTTCTTTTGCTAGTTCTCCCAGAGAATCTGCATTTGAGTGCAACTGTTTAGAATGAAATGGGAGAGCAAGTGTTTAGAAATCTGGGCCAACCACATTCCAGATGGAAGAAACAGGCCCTGCTGAGGAATTGAGGCAAGAACAAACATGGCTCGTCCACGGAACAGCAAGGTCAGATCGGTTGATGTGATGGAAGAGGAAGTCTATGGAAGAATATGGTGAACAGTTAACCAGAGCCCAGATCCCACAAATCCCTTGCAGGCCTATAGATATTATCTCAGTATGCTGGGAAGCCATGGGACTGTTCCTAGCAGGAGAGTGAAAGATTGGAATCTCTTCTTTAGAAGCCTTTCCTGGCTTCAGAGAAGAAAATGTCCTGATGGACAGCAGAGGCATAAACACAGATCACCAGTGAGGCTAGTGCTGAGACAAATCAAGAATGTCTTCTGGCTTTTTTAGCCTAAACACATTTTATGAACATTGGAAATATTGGCATGCGTTAGAGTAGAAATCCACGGGCTCTATTTGGAGTGTTTCAGTTTCGAGATATCCATTGGAGAGTCAAATGAACACAAATGAGTAGGAAGTTCATCACATGGGACAAGGGTTTGTTAAAAGTTGAAATGAAAGATCAATTAGGAGCCAGAAGAATGTAGGCAACATTTAAAGCTGTGTGTCTAGATGACGTCACTTAGAATTCAATTATAACAAACAAACAAACAAATCCCAAACCTTAGTTTAAGAATAAACACTGGATATTCCATTTGTTAAGTTTGCAACAGGCCTGAAGGCTAAAAGAAAGAAATATATCAGTCACTGAAATTCACTATGTCAAATATTATCAAACACTTAGATAGCTCAGTGGGTAGAAATGCTTGGGCCCAGGCCTGACCATCTGAGTTTCATACCTGGATCCCACAAGGTGGCAGGAGAGAACCAACTGCTGAGAGTTATCCTCTGACATCCACATGTATTTTGTGGCACATGCACACACAAAAGGAACCAAAGATTGGAAAAAGAACAAACAAACAAACAACCCCCAAAACATTAGATTTTGACAACTGCAGGCCAGTGATCATTAGAAGGTTCACTTTTTATAGAAGTAAGAACCAGAAGAAGAGATACTCAAGAGGAAGGGAGAAGTAAAGGATATGACCAAAAATAGAACTGGGTTTTAGAGGAGCTTTGGTAGAAAGGATTACAGAGAAATAGGGCACTGAGTCATGGGCACATGGGAGAGGTGGGTTCATGGTCACGGTTGGGGATATTCCAGGGGGTTGTGTACTGGTGCAGATGGCAGAACAGAGAGGGAGAGATCAAAAACAGAGTAGAGAGAAGGGAAGCACCGTATAAAACCTTTAGGGGATGTGAGAAAAAGGAAGAGAAGGCATATTGGCTCAGAAAACCCCAGATGCTCACCCACTGGAACTGTGAGCTCAGTGCATGCAAATCCTGCTCCATGCAATGATAGAAAAACTGCTGGTGGGAGCGAAGAAATAAAAAAAATATAAATAAATAAATGAAAATCTTTGTATTAATTCTGCTTTGTAAGTACGTGGTTTAAAACTGGGAGCAGAATGCAGACAGATGACATTACTTAGGCACCTAGAATAGAGGAAAGCCATGTGGCACTCGGGATTGAGAAAAAAGACAGACAGGAGACAGTCCTCCTAGGCATTGTGGAAGTAAAACACTGGGACACGTCCCGTGACATAGCTCCTACACAAGGAGTATACCTTTCCTCCTAGATCAAGCGTTCTCAACCTGTGAGTCACAACCCTTTGGGGGGTCACTATCAGACATCCTGCATAACAGATATTTACATCATGGTCCTCAGCAGTAGCAGATTTACAGTTATGAAGAAGCAACAAAATAAGTTTTCGGGCGGGTGTCAGTACACATGAGGAACTGTACTGAGGGGGCACGACATTTGCAAGGTTGGGGACCACTGTCCTAGTGGTTGCTAAGCATCTAGCTGCACAGATGTTTATTCCGGATCACCCTCCACCATAACATCACTGAGCTCTGACTTCTACCCTGGGGTTTCTCGGCAGCTGCTGTGTCAATTGCAACTGAATTCACCAGCTGATTGTTCAAGGCAGCTAAGAATCCACAGAATAAATCACGACCTCAAATAACAGAAGTCACGAGTAAACAGACCCCCCTTCAACTCTTCAGGAAATGTGTATGGGCCTTATAGAAGGTTCCCCAGAAGAATTCCAGCAGTGAGTCAAAACTCCAGGGGTGGGGAGCTATTAAGGCAACATAGATTATCTTTCCTTCCTTGTTTTACTTTTCTCACTGATTCACCCCTGCTCTGGCAATCCTTTGCAAACTCAAGCTTGTCTCAGACCACCTCCTGGGGATCTCAAGCAAAGTCACCTGCCACCAGAGAAACACACCAAAGAGCTCTTCCCATATGGGCAGTGAATTATTATTAATCTTTATTACTATCCTATTCTTTTTTTTTTTTTTTTACTTGTCTAATCAACCACATGACACTGGAGAAAATATCTGATTTTACAGGCACAGATTTTTAACAGTACAAATACAAACATCTCTTCTGAAGAATGTTTACAGGTTTTTTTTCTAGAGGTCATTTGTTTCTATTTTTTTTTTAACTGAGCCACATGCTTCAACCAGTCAAACCAGGAAATAAAAGAAAATCTAAAATTTAAAACTAGAAGAACAGTCCAAATGGTAGTGTGTCGATGTTTACTACTATGACAGATAACTGTATGAACCATGAAAGAGGGAGTTTGCTTAGATGCCGGAATTCTCTTTCAGCCTCCCTCCCAGGAGCCCCTCTTCTTCTCCATGGGACAGCCTTCTGTTGTTCTTGGCCTTCTCCTCACAGTCAGCTCCAGAGAGCAGCTCACCAGAGAGCCAGACAAGTACTTGTTGGCTAAACATCTTTTCAGGTGGTTGGCCTCCAACCTGAACTGTTGGGAAGGGCTCCTAGGAGTGACTGTTTTCCCAAGCAGCTGCTCGCTTCCCACTCTACCCATCTGTGGGAGCTGAGAGGAAAGCAGTGCACCAGAGAACTCTGTCAGGTGGAGAATCAGCAGACACCACTGCCAAGCAAGCAATTCCCTCTCCAGGGCTCAGCTGACTCCTCACATCCCTTGGACCTGCCTACTGAGGGCCAAACTGTCTCCTTGGCCAGCCGGCTTGCTTCATGATTCTTGGAAACGCATCTGTATCTTTCATAAAATCTTACAGGGAACATCCAGAACATTCATAACATGTTCATAAATATAAATCTTTAAATGAAATTATTTCCCATCCCTTGGATGAAATGAACTCGTTGAAAAAAGAGGCATTTGGCCTCCTTCAGCCAGCTCTGGATCATGTGCTGTTTAAGTCGGCTGTCAGCTCGCTGTGTGGCTTCATTGACACTTGGTTCTGTAATGGTGCTTACAGTGATTAATGCTGTCTACACAGAAAGGGTAAAGAAAACAGTCACACAAAACTCACACCGTGGGCTGGAAGACGGTAAGAAGGAGAATTTGTGATAGGCCTGTTAAATCTAATATCCAAGTTCACTTCTCATGCAACCAACAAGAAATCAAAATTAGTATTGTATCCAAATGCTATATGCACAGGTTTTGTCTATTTTCATAAAAGAAAAAAATCCTTAACTGATGGCTAGATCAAAAACAGCTGAATAAACCTTCAATAGTCCGGGGGGAGAAGGCATGTGAGTTACATTTAACATACCTCTTATATACTTGTGTACACATATTACAAGTACTGCAGCCTGCACCAACTAATGTTTGAGTAAAAAGCAATCCAAGGGGTAAAATCATATATGTATAGTCATGTTTAGGTATTTTATTGTTCATGTAGTATTACATAAGTGATTGTTTTGCATGCTAAAATCATTACTGTTGATTAGCTTTATAGGGCAGGGTAATATCTGGGGATGGATATTTCTTATCAAAGATTATTTAATAATAAGTATCTACTCATTCATGGATACCAGTAGTTTGACTTAGTTTGAATTCTGCAGATACTACGTCCAAGAGGTTTTCCTGGAAGTCATGCCCCAAGTGTCTACTGTAGCAACTGACACTGGTTTCGGGAAGCTCGGCTGTCACCCTGCTCCGTCAGCTTGTTTTATTATCCAGAAAATTGATTCAATCAAGTATAAACCAAATAAGTTAAACCATGTGATGTCTCATGATGTGATGACATTTCTTTCATCTCAAATACTTAATTATCCTCAAAGAGATGGTCAGGTTTATCCAGGCTGCATGCTAAAGATGAAGGGGAACAGCCAAGTATGTGTTCTTCAAGATGACTCTATTCCTAAGATGGCTCGCACACAGCCATGACTGTCCCAAGAAACTATGTTGGAAAGTAGATTACCGGCCTTTGATACTTTCTCACTGTGTTTCCAATTACCAGTTGCATAGAGAAACAGATTTGTGGAAGGTGCACACCCCTGATGTACTCTACTTTTTGAAGGGCTTACAGCAATGTAAAGCTACAAAGGGCGTCACAGCACCAGACAGCTGAGAACCCTCTGTGGAGATTTCCCCACCACACTGTATAAGCTTGTCTACCTAAGAGGACGCGTGTGGCGGGGCTCATTTATCAGTCTCCCTCTTTATACTTCACCCACTGGTAACTGCAGACGTGAAAACTCCTTCGCTCGAGTCATTAACCTTCCCTGTAGGCCCTCCCTGCTGGTCACAGAAACTGCATGACTTCTGCAGAGCTTTAGCACAGCTAAAATTGCTTCTAGAGTCAAAACCAGATCATCTAATTCTTGCACGCTGCACATGCTTGTATTTTGAAGAAAGTAAGTTCCTCGGTAGTCCAAACATTGGAGTTTCACATGTACATCAGAATGCAAACACCTCTGATTTGTATCCTGGTCCACACCGAGAAGACAGAACATAATCGGGCACGTCATCCAGAGGATATTTAATTTTCCTGAGTTTCTTTGGAAAACATTCCATTTTTCTTTCTTAAAATTTTTATTGGATATTTTATGTATTTACGTTTCGATTGTTATTCCCTTTCCCAGTCCCCCCCCCCCTCAGACTCCCCCCTCTGCTTCTATGAGGATGCTCCTGGCCCATCTACTCCCCCCGGCATCCCCCTACACTAATAGACAGAGATATGACTTAAAACCTTCCTCTAATTCCTTTATCACACAAAATTTCTAAGTGTGGTGTGTTGTCATTGCTTGTGAGTATAAATACAACACAGACAGCAAAATCTACGTTATTATATAATATAACCCCTGGGGCCTTGGGAATTACAGGGTTTTTCAAGACAGAATACTTGGTAATAAAGAAACATTAATCTGAGCCGAGTTCCTTTCTAATTTTAGCATATTTATTCCCACCCCTTTTATCCCACTAAATCTGTTTAATTAGCACATTGCTTGGCAGTTTGTTATTCTGTATGAATATTCGTTGTTATTAGATTCCATATGCAGAATTCCAAGTGGTAAGTCAAAATGTGTTAATTGTTTGTGAGTGTATATCCGATGCAGTTTTCTTCCCTCTCGGCTCTTTTATCTTCCTTCAGAAATTCATGAGGGAAGAGATTTCCTCGGAAGTCTTTACAATAGAATCCATAATAATGTGATGTATGGATGGATACAGCCCCTAGTTCTCTCTGCGTGCTAGTCTTCAATAGGTAGACAAGAGGAAGTTAGGTGCTACAGGGAATATGAATTCAGAGCCCCCACAAAGCTGCTCCGGTATAAATAACCATCACTGTCTTGAACTTGCTTAAAGCCTGTAAACGGATTTCTTTTCTTGTTTGCCTCCTCCTGCATCAGACTTGACGCAGCCTGTTGGGAGGCTTATACATGACCATATAAAGTAGCCTCTGAGACTATCAGAACCACTGACCCGCAGTACTTAAAAATTAGCCCCATCTATCTCTAGGCCTCGTCCCCCCGCCATCTCCAAACTCCAGACAGTGATCCAGGGTACGCATCCTGGTTGACCCCGTGGCACAGCTATCTTTGGCCGTGTGCAAAGAAAAAAATCTGCTAATGAAAAAGATAACTTGCTGTTCTGGGTCTTCACACTGGCACCTCTCCCTTCCTGTTTTTCCAGACAAACCGGAAAAAGATATATACAATATTACAAAGCCAAACCATTATGGAGGTTGCAAAATTTTATTTCCTGTGGAGAACGAAGGTTTAATTAGCTAAAAAGGAAGTGAACACACACACAAAAAAGATAAGTAAAAGTTGGTCTCTGCCTCTCTCCGAGATTACCCTCAGTACTTCTGAACTTTATTATCCAAACAACGAGGGGATGGCGTGACTTGGCGCCTCCAATAATCTCAGACTCATTACCGCTCATGTACAGTTGTGAAGGGGCTGTCAGCTCTTGCAATGGTTTTGGACTAAGAAGATGTAAACCTCAAAAGGTTTGGGATTTGGAGCGAGTTCAGATATGCTTCCAGAATTTGGCCGCTTGTCCAAAGTTTATCCGAACTATCGGAACCTTTTAAGTCCTCAGAATTGGCCTGGAAATTTCTGGCTTTTTACTGGCCCTGACTTGGAACCACAGAAGGGTGGTCTTTTATAAGGATTTTTGGCACCTCTGCTTCTGATGGCTGCTTACAAACTGCGAACAAAAATAATTAAAGAATAAAATGTCTTTTAATACTGTGGAATATCAATATTTGGGGTTTGTGAACATGTGTTTCCTCCCCCCACCCCGAATTGATTTACAGCTTCTCATGCACTAGCTTGTTTTAAGGATCAGAGAAGCACTTGCTTGTCAAGAGCTGAGAGATATTTTTTTTTCTTTTGATATAGAGCTTTCTGGTCCTAAACGGGTAATGTCCCAAGTAAGCAAGGACAGGCTGGTCACTTAGTATGACATTTCAACAGAAAATCCAATCCTGGGCACAAGCCCAGCAGAATCTAATGCGATTGTCCTTAAGTTAGTCAGTTGATTTATGTCCATTTTTATATAAGTTGATCTTTGATTATCACTGAAGACTGAAAAGATAAGCATCCCCTACTGATCCAGCGGCATGACTTATAACCACTTTGGATTTAAGGTCAAAGATAGTCATAATTTTACACAAAATAAGTAATGATGTTTGAAAATGAAATGTAAACAAAAGGCTTTTTTTTTTTTTTTTACTTTACCCAATGTCACGAGCATAATCCAAAATTAGTCTTTAAAAAATAGGAAGGCAAAATATGTTTAAATGCCTATTCAGTCAAATATTTTCAGAGAGTCTCCTGAGTCAAGAAGAAACTGAATAAAGCAAAGTTCCAATTAGCAGCTAGATGGTCACTGATAATCTTTAGTTTACCATATGGAAACATCATGTTCATATTCTCTGAGAAGATGCAACTTTCCAGGGTATATATCACATTTTACTTCTTATCAAAGGGGACAATGAGTTTCCTTTTAAAGTATCTTCAGAGGAATCTCATACTTCTCCCATACTTCCGGCTCCTTTCTTCCACACATATTTCAACTTTCTCTCCTGAGACACTGTAAGGTTTTGGTGGTTACATGGTGTACTACCCTTATCAAAAGCTTTAGAAGTAAAGAAGTTATTACTAATGACTAAAGTGAGCTAACAAACATCCCGTGCTATCAAGAGCACTCACCGCAAATAGTCATCACTGACAAATATCTAAAACCGCACTGGGAAAGAAGGGAGGTTTTCTGTTTTGTTTTGTTTTTGTTTTTGTTTGGCTGTTTGAAAGGTTCAGCTGACAATGGGGAGTAAGGAGTAGAATATGGGACACAGGAGAGGAAGGGAGGAGGAGGGAGGGAAACAGGGAGAGGGAGAGAGCTCTTTGGACAAGATACAGCCTTCAAAGGGAAATAACTTCCTCCTTCATCTGGTACCTACCAAGAACCTGTAAGTTAGGGTCTTCATGATCCACTCATATCGAACACCACAAAAACCTTCCACACGTGAGCTTTTCGGGTGTATGCTTTAGACCTACGTTGTCATATGGTCTTTCAAGGTGTGCAGAGCACCAAGCATGTCTAGCAAGGTGTGCTGGTTTAGAGTTTGATTCTGAATCTGCATGTATATATTAACTACTAGATTTTCACTTTGCTTTCATCTAAACCCCCAACACCTCCCACACTGGGTCCCCTAAATCTGTCCTGCTTGCATGGCTTCCCCAGGCCACCTCTGTGTTCAGGAAACAAATCCTTTCTACTTGCTTGGCTTCTCTTTGTTCAGCCTCCTCCACCCTCCGCTTCTTTTCTGTCTTATTCTTCTGCTTCTTGTGGGGTCTATTTTGACATTGCAAATCCTGGTTATTGTTATGACAAAATAGAGAAATTATAATGATCTTTTTTTTCTCTATAATGAGTCTTAGCTCATCTGGACTTTATATGTTTCATATATTTTAAAAATATCTTAAATAATTAAATTGGTTTTCCTTTCATGTTCAGTAACTTCTGTCAGAAAATTAAAGCAAACCCTCTAATTTGAAGGTAGCTTCTTTCTTTCCTTATGTGTGAGAATTTGTTGTAACCCCAGAGATCTCTTATGCAAAGGCACACCGGGTTTTCTCTGGAGCCTTGTAGCTCACATGTAGTCATAACTTGTAGAGTTCCTCTCAGATACCAGAGTTCCTTTAGCTGGTAAATCAATTATACTTTTCTCATGGGCACTATAATCAAGAAAAATACCTTCAAAATTAATTTACAGTAAACATTAATGTATCCATTTAAATGAAAATCTTTGAGTAAGAGGCAAGCATTTGGTTAACAGTCTTGTTTTAATCTCTGTATAATGAGTCAGAATTTTCATATATCTCAGTTATTTAGGATCATATAATATTATTAAGAATATCTTTGTGTATTCCTATGTCTCTCTCTCTCTTTCTCTCTCTTTCTCTGACTCTGTCTCTGGCTCTCTTACACACACACACACACACACACACACACACACACACACAGCACGTTAATGTTCACATAATAAATAAAACACAGAATGGTGAGCCAGATCTCTAGGCTCGTATCCCAGTTTTCTATTTTAAGTACTCATTAATTTAACTTTTTTCAGCATGTGAATCACTTTGCAAATGGAACCATATTTCTTTGTGCATCTCCATTTCTGTGCCTCTACACCAGGGGCTCCTGATGCCTGTGAGACTTCAGCTTCAAGAACTCTGGATGTATAAAAAGGTTCTCTGCATTTTCACTATTAACCAAACTACTGCTGTTGTTTTCTTTTTCTCAAATCTGTTAACCATGTTTTTGGCTTTTTAAATAAATGTTTTTTTTAAGATTTATTTATTTATTTATCTTATGGGTATGAGTACACGGTAACTGTTTTCATACAAATCAGAAGAGGGTATCTGATCCCATTACAGGTGGTTGTGAGCCATCAAGTGGTTGCTGGGCTTTGAACTCAGGACCTTTGGAAGAACAGTCAGTGCTTTTAACTGCTGAGCCATCTCTTCAGCTGCCTATTAACCATGTCTCCACTCTGCTTTCTCACTCTCTAAACTTTTTCTGTGTTTAGTTTATTCCTTGCACATTCTTCAATGGTCTTTTAAAGGGATCTCCTGTTAGCTATACATGTGCATCCTATCTATAATTTTACTTAAAAGTTTTACTTTTTAGAGATTTTTTATTTATTTTTATTTGTGTTTATGTGTGTGGGTCTCTGTGAACACATGTGTGATATTGCAAAGTCCAAAAGAGGGCACTGAATCCCCTGGGGCTGGAGTTCCAATTGGGAGCTGCCTGACTGGGTGCTGGGAATCATACACCAGTCCTCAACAAGAACCACAAATGCTCCTAAGTGCTCAGTTAACAGCCCCAGAGATTTCATTTGATCTCTCTATCTGAAAATTTCTCTCTTCAATTAAAGAATGATAACTAGATTTTTCTTAAAGGACTTCCAGATATGCTAAGGCATAAATAAAACCTTCAATTCATTTCACCTCAAATTAACATTTCATTCAATAGATTTTATATCAAATTGTCTATGAAAGGGAAAGTTTTGTTTATCGATGAAAATCTATGTCATGAGTCATTCATGGTTTATAAACAACAAGGAAACATTCACACACAAAATTTAAAAAAAAGGAAAGAAAAAGAGGAGAAAGAGAAAAGACCTATTTTAATTTATACATAATGCCTGTCTCTCTATGACAATGCTAAACTGTATCAGAAGCATGACATGATCTGTGGTTCCTGAACATATGTCAAGTGTAATATGTTCTAATGGATGAGGTCTGTCTATTATTATGGGCCATAAGTTTCACTATGATCTTAAAATTAATATTTCAATTACTTGATGGAATTAATGTTCTCCCAAAACCAAGATCCATTTATAGGAAGATCTGAAATTTTTTTTTCTCAGATTAAAACCTTATGCTATCAGATTTCTATTTCAGGTATAATGTAGGAGAGAGAAAAGGGTAAAATATATTTAATTTGGTACAGCTTCATAATGACGTTCCTATCTTCAATCCTGCCCAGTCCCATAGACATATAGAAGGCAGAAGAAGTGAGCAAAAGAACACATTGTACAAACTTTTTGGGAATGCTCACTAGTTGTTCTCCTTCTGGAGTCATGTAGAGTCTGAAAGAATTTATGGTTAAAGGAAAACAAACCAGACTTGCTTGCTGAGACATTACACAAATCACTATGTGCCTATTGAGCAGAACTGTTCTTATCCAAATGTGCTGTTCCTGTGAGCTGTATAGTGGTTGATAAGCACTAGGAAGTATTCCTTATAGGTGTTCTTTACCAGCAGGAAAGACATTAATTGATAAAAGATCAAGTTGTGAGATAACTGGCACATCACTCATGGCCTAGTCTTGTAACCAATGATTGTTGTCAAGCAAATGACTCCCGTCTCTCCGAATTTAGGCCCATTCTTGGTTTGTCTATATTAGACAAACTATAACTATCTTCTGCCATGGAGAAATTCTGCCTTTAGGTACTGGGTAAAATAACCAGGCATATCAAGTGATCTCTCTAACCCTTAACTGACAATGGCAACAAGTAAGTCCTGCCAATCATTCAGGAACTCCCTATTCCTGTCTCAAGTAACCTTTCGGATGAGGGTTGGCATGTCTCCTGCCTTTCAAACATTTCAGATACTGTTTCTTGCTTTTTGGCAGGACTCTCACTGATTCTGGAAGAAGACCAAGATATATCATGTTACTATTTTCTCAATTCTAACTTGGCTTTAGACAAAAATGCCCATTGGTTTGTTAAGTGGGGAAACTGTTTCACCCCTTTTCTTATTTTCTGTTCTTTATTAGGGGTTCAAGGTGATTTTAGGAATGCTATTAAGTGACCTCTTGAGAGGCCATGATAGGCAGGCACACAGCAGGCAGACCCACTGTGCTTGTACTTCAGTCAATGGGGTTTTATGGTGCACTTGTGTACAGAGAGCTTACAGCTCACTTCCTAAATTACCAGTTGGAGAGAATGAAATTTACCCAGTCCAACACCATGTCTTACTATGTTTAGCCAGTGGTATTTGTTAGAAAGTTTGGTGTACTGTTCATTAGGAAAAGTTTATTAAGATATCAAAGTTTAAACAGTGTACATAAATTTATAATTGCATACAGCAAAATTTCTCCAGGGGAGCTTTCAAGTAACAGTCGGCTCTCCCAGGTGGTTGTCTCTAGTCCTTCACAGACTGTGATCACTAAGAAAGTGCCGCTGAAACCCAAGGACCAAGATTAACAGCCACAGTAGCCTCTCTGATGACTTCACATAGTTTGAGGTAATTTTCTCAACAATGGGAGATTTATATTGTACCATAAAAAGCAAATCAAGTTGTAATTACTTCCTGTTGTATGACCCTATTATGTCAATAAAGATGCTCAGTGTTTTCCTGTCTCATCTCCCTGTGAAGGACAATAGTAATGGAACTAGAAATGGAAAGGATAAAGGAGAAGTTGTATAGGTCATGCTCACTTCGTGAAAAGGATCAGAAACTGCTGTAGGTGCTTCTAGACAGAGAAGGTTCCTCAGTGTCTGTTTAAGACACAATAAAAGGAATCAATCAACCTCCTATTGTTTCCTTAACCATTACAGAGGACATTGATGATGTATTGATGATATTGATCAATGTTAGCTTTAAGGAGCATTTTTCATGTAAGGATGAGTGAGCTTCCCCCCTTACCTGCCCAAAAAGCATAAAGAAGAAAAGAATAAATAGAGTTTTAACTATAAGCGAAATGTAGAAAATAGAGAGCCCTGAGGACCAACTTATGTTTATACACCATGGCACTGATATAGGAACCCAATATAAGGCAAGATGCCTAACACGGACATCTGGTGGGCTATGAATCAGTGAAAAATGGCTGACACCAGATGTCTGGGGAACCCAAAAGTAAACCGTGATGTCATCCCTTACATAACTACTTCTTGCAGAATGCCACATTTTGTTTGGGCTTTGTGTATAAATATGACCTTGAGGTCAAAAAGCCTTAGTCTTTTGCCTCTGCCAGCCTTCCTGTGTGCATCTCTCTGTTGGCCTGTATCTATCTCTGAGTGCTTGTGTATTGGTGGATAAAGAGTGTTATCCATTCCTAGTTACTCATAATCTCTTCAAG
This sequence comes from Micromys minutus, assembly GCF_963924665.1. Taxonomy (NCBI): domain Eukaryota; kingdom Metazoa; phylum Chordata; class Mammalia; order Rodentia; family Muridae; genus Micromys; species Micromys minutus. The sequence continues at coordinate 6,285,011 of NC_137984.1, forward strand.
CTCTCAGCCTCCTGAGATCACCCTCCTTTGCTGGGGCCAAAGTTTGGGCCCTAGTAAATGAAGTATCAAAGTTATAAGAGAAAATGGAAAATATAAAAGAAATATCTGGCTTGGCAGGAAAACATTGGAGAAATAAGAGGAGAAAAGAATGGGGTGAAAAGCAAATGACCTCACTGCATTTCAAGAGTAACAGTTGACTTAGAAACTCTTTGTACCCAATAAGAAATTGATGGGCTGACCCATCCAGTGCTTGTACACCATGGGCCTTCTAAATTATTAATATCAGTAATTAAATGTCAACTCAAAAGACTGCACATACCTTCCATATTTTTTTCTAATATATAAAGGCTTAGGTCAATAGAAATAAAATACAGGAAAAACACTTGTATAAGTCTGTTTCATGAGGCAAATATTTGTAAACAGAAAATATACCAAAATCAGAACCTAACTTCAGGTGCAAGTCTCTTTAAAACTCCTGACTGGGAGTCCTTAAATTTATAATGGAAACATCATTGTTATAAATATCATTGGGACATCAGTTGACCAGATGTTGACTGTCTCCTCTAAGGGTGATTAGAGAAAAATTTGTAAGGAGATGATTTAAATTATATAGAAGAGAGATTATTTTATAGTGAAGGCTATCAAATCATAAAACATGGTAATTTTGAAGCCATAAAGCATCCCTATGATGATCGCTGAAATATAACCTCGCTTGCTTGGTTTGAATTTGGCAGGGTTAAGGTGTAGTAGAAATTATCTGTGTAATTTTTTGGACCTTCTTCTGTGAGAGAATTGGACATCATATTTCTCGTGCCAGGAGCTCAAGGAGTAGAAGGATTGTTTCTCTTTCTTTCTAATCTTGCATGGCATGTGGCCTAGTTTGCAGGGCTCTTTTTTGGTCTCTGAAATTGTTTCTTGGGAAGAATCCTGGGACCGTAGGAAGGTCCTGAAGAGAAAGTCTTGTGTTTTTGTTTGTTGGTTTTTAATGTGAAGTGTGTGTGTGTGTGTGTGTGTGTGTGTGTGTGTGTGTGTGTGTGTGTAGATACTTGTATTACACGGTTCATATGTAGAGGCCAAAGAAGAAGTGTTTTTTGTTTTGTTTTTGTTGTTTTTGAAGTAGGGTTTCTCACAACAGAAGTTGCTGTGCTGTGGGCTGCGGGTAGCTAGCCCAGGAGCTTCTTTTCTTCTCACGCTTGGAATCCTGAGCTTACTGGTATCTACCACCACATGTGGCTTTTTATGTGGGTTCACGGAACCAAACTCTTGTCAGCAGGCCTGCAGGACAAGCAGCTTTAATTGCTAAGGCATTTTCTTGCCCCATAAGCAGAAGTGTTCAGTGGGAGTGCAGGGTTAATGGCTGTATTTTAAAGATGAAACTTACCGAGCTTCATCCTTCTCTACATCTCCCCTGGTGTGATCAAATAGCTAAGCACAAGGTATATGAAAGAGATAAGAAAACTTTCCTTTTTTTGAGTGGTTAGACTTAAACTTTAGAAACCACAAGAAGGATTGTCATCACAACCATGCCACTGACACCTTTACTGAAACATGGGCTTCACTGTTCTGCTTCCATGTATGATTTGTAAGAGTTGTCTTAACCCTTAAAGGTGTTCCTGGTGGAGCAGATATGATAGTGGTCAAGTCCCATTATCTTAGAGAAGAATGAATCCACGTTTCTGAGAATGCTCGGACACTAGTCCCCTTCTCCTTCATTAAATCTGTGAATCTTACTAAGCAACTCAGAGTATCTGCTTCGTTTTGTCTGGAGAAGTCAAAATACGATTTTCAACCAATTAACAATACATAAAATTCACTCATCTTTGAGGCACATCCTGGTTTTGAAAGAAAAAACTATAAAGGAAGTGTTACAGATAAATATTTGTGCCCTCTATAAATAATGCGTAGCAATATTAAGAGCTGAGGACTTGTGTGGGTGGCTGGGTTCTCTTGGATAGGATTAATGCTCCCATGAAAAGTTCTTGGACTACTTCACATTCTTCCCTGTCTCCACCATTAGAAAACACAGCAGGAATATGGCTATTTAGCAGCAAAGAAATTCACAAGGCTGTTTGACAGCACTTAGATCTGACGTTCTTGGACCCTGAACTGTGAGAAATAAACTGCAGCTCATACACCAGTGAAGACAGATTTGATTATAGCAGCCCAACTTAGTTATAGCTTTGTGCTGTTTATATATTGAGATAGAAAGCTGTCAAGTACAAGGTATAATACTGTTTTAATATTTCTGCACAGTTGACCAGTGCTTTCCAGCACAACTATGATTCACATTATTTGAAGAAAGAGATTGTTTCTCAGATCCCAGGAATTTGCAGAGAAAGGTCTTCAGTCCAAAGGTCTGGAGGAAACCTATTATCTTTCAGGTTTGAGGACTATAACACACAAAGAACATGTTATCAACTTTAATTTTGTTTAAATCAGCACTGAGCAATTAGCTTTAATAACCACAGAGACAATACAATTAAGATTACACATTTTAAAGAATTGTTCTTCAATTTTTTCTAAGTGTACTATCTTAGCTGAAAACATTAATATATTAGGTCCCTAAAAAGTGAGAATTTCTGTCTTTTTTTGGGGGGGGGATGGACCAACAATCAGTTGAACTGTTTTCCTCCTCTTCCTGTTTGCATTCCTGGCATGTCCCTGTGATTACGTATGATTTGAACTCTGGCTGGGGAGCACAGTTGTAACAGCACAAGGAGAACTAAGTCACCTCCACACATCACTTGTTGCTGTGGAATCGGCAGTACAGATGTTCGTTTGCTTTTTTTCAAGCAGAGAATCCCAGTTCCCATTCTTCCAACATAGACGAACCTGACTTTTAATGTTGGTTAACTGACAAAGTCCACCAGAAGTATTTATTCTGTTGATTTCATTGTTGTTCAAAATTATCACCAGGGAGAACTTAGCCAGAACACCCAACAAAGGGCAGACAGAATCTGTAGAGACCGTATCCAGTGGATAGGCACCAATTAAGGGATAGGGCCACCTACCCACCTCAAAAATATTGATGCAGGATTCTTCTTATCAAAAGAAAATGCAGGGACCAAGAGTTGAGCAGAGACTGAAGAAAAGGTCATTTTCTTTTCTTCAGAAGCTGCCTCACCTAGGGATCCATCCCATCTGCTGATACCAAACCCAGACACTATGCTGATGCCAAGAAGTGCTTGCTGAGAGGAACCCAGTATAGTGGTTTCCTGAGAGGCACTGACAGAGCCAGACCAATACAAATGCAGATGTACACAGTCAAACCGAGTGCAGAGACCCAATGGGGAAGTTAGAGCAAGAACTGTAGGAATTGAAGGGTTTGCAACCTTATAGGAAGAACAACATCAACCAACCAGACAGCCCAAAGCTCCCAGGGACTAAACCACCAACAAAAGGGTACCTATGGCTCCAGCTGGATATGTAACGGAGGGTACCCTTATCGGGCATCACTGGGAGGGGAGCTCCTTGGTCCTGTGGAGGCTTGATGACCCAGGATAGGGGAGTGCTAAGCCAATGAGGCAGGAGTGGGTGGCCGGGTTGGGGGAGTACTCTCATAGAGACAGGAGGGGGGGCGAGGGGTTAGGGGGCTTGTGGAGAAAAAACTGGGAAGGGGGCTAACATTTGAAATATAAATAAATAAAATGACCAAACCAAACAAAAGAAAACACAAAAAATTACCAACTTTCTACAATTTTGAAGCTCTGTAGTCTAGTAAGCCTGGGTACTTGCATAGGAATCACAGCGGGAAAAATGTAGAGAAGGAGGAAGATTGAATACTTGACAAGAGATGCCATCAAGTAGAGAGAGGTCAGCTAAGTCTTCCGACTACACAGTTTGAATATAGACATAGCTTGATTATAGAAGTAGTTAGAGTAACAGTTGTATGTGTACTTTGGCAATAGGATGTGCTGGAATTACAGTCAAGATCTCTTTGGTCATAGACAGAAAGACTTTGATCACTGGTATAGGGCTCACAGATGGGATGCCAAGGCTGGAATTGAGGAGGTGACAGAGAAGGATAACAATACTTTTGCCATGTGGATGCCATTACAAGGCAGTGATCTAGAGCTATGCTTGACAGATTAAAACTTCTGTAACCAATGCTAAGACCACTGAATACCAAACTTAGCACAACAGGAGAATATTGCTCATGAGACTGATTTTATTTCAGGTGATGTCAAGAATGAAGAGGAGAATACCCTCTGGTTGGAAAAATCAGTGAGTAAAACTGGAAAGACAGAGGTGGTCACATAAATGTACAAGACAAGACGGCACATATGTCTAAGCATTCTGTAGAATGCCACCCCAATGGTATTACAATCCCTTTGGTGGAAAGGAGTTATTTTAAGTATCAAGAGAGAAATTAAAATTCAATGCTAAAATTTAAGAAAGAAAAAAAAATCTCAGAGCAGACTGATCCTATATCCAAACTATATTCCTACTTCACACACAGAGTTATGGAAGATGCTGTACATCTTTTTCTTGATTTGTGTAGTCCTAAGAATCTCTACACAGGGACCCCAATGAAGGAGCTAGAGAAAGGACTGAAGGAGCTGAAAGGGTCTGCAACCCCATGGGAAGAACAAAATGATCAACTAACCAAACCCACCACAGCTTCCAGGAACTTAAATCACCAACCAATGAGCACACATGGAGAGACCCATGGCTCCAGGTGCATATGCAGCAGAGGATGGCATTCCTTTCGTCCAGGGAAGGCTCATTTTCCCAGTGCAGGGGAACGCCAAGGTGCTGAGGTGAGAGAGGGTGGTTAGGAGAGGGAGCACCTTCATGGAGGCAATGGGAGGCGGATGAGGGATGAGATCAGGGCACAGGGGATAACATCTGAAATGTAAATACAGAGAATATCCAATGGGGGGGAGAATTAAACACATACATAATAAACATTGCTTTCTAAGTTCATGTGGGATGTGGAGCAGGTACTTGAGATGAAATTCTTACACCATTAGATTGCAACGTCATCCTTATTGTTATCTTTTATGGACGCAATGCCGTAGCTCCGGACATGTATTCACCATAACAAATTAAGAATGTTTACAGCTCCACAGCTTTGCTTGGTCAGCCACGTCTCCTTTGCTACTTATTTAAGAGTACTTTACACAGCACAGCAACTTGTCCCCCATGATCAGCATCAGGGACAACAGGTTTCTTTTTCTGCAGGTCTTAATTTGTGTACCTCATTTTATCTTTCAGTTCATTTGAAATTTTCTCTAAGCTAACCAGAAATTGAGCTTCTTCAGTGAATCAGTTCTTATACTTTTATTCACTATAATAATCTTAGGGCCTAGAACAGGGTTTTGCATCCAGTAAAAATTCCATAGACTATATATATATATATATATATATATATATATATATATATATATATATATGTGTGTGTGTGTGTGTGTGTGTGTGTGTGTGTGTGTGTGTGTGTGTTTGTATGTGCATGTGTATGTGTGTGTACATATATATGTACATATAGATAGAAAAAATATATATCCATGCATACACATATATAATTTGTCTGCCATTACCATGAATGTAAAAATTTGTATTCACACCTTATTTCGTATTTAAAAAAAAAACACAGACCACATTTAAAATACATGGAAAACTATTTCATTCTTTTATGAACTACCTTATTGTTCCTTCATGAAGAATGAATTATTTCCTATGACTTCACACTTAATAATATTTTAATTAATATGAACTATTATAACTTGTAAATATGTTTAAATAATTATTGTGTTTACTTGAAAACATTTTCACTTTTAATGTAGAAGTCATTTTTAACTTTTTAACAGCCTGAAATTAAATTTTATAGACCTCATATTGAGCTGTTCCTAACCAAGATTAGAGTGATTATTTGCCTTTTTTCAATGAAAATATTTTTCTTTTTCTATTTTAATTACTTCATTTACTCTTCTTTCATATATTACATCCAGATAACAGTTTTTCATCCTTCCTCTCTTCCCAACCATCCCCTTTCCTCCGATCTATTCTTTTCTCATTTCTATTCAGAAATATCAACAGAACATGGCATAAGAAGTTAGGCATATGCCCTCACGTTAAGACTGAACACGGAAACCTATTAAGAGAAAAAGGGTCCCAAAAGTAGGCAAGAGTCTAGACATTCCTGAAACACCACGCTAAAGAACCACAACACACACACAGAGGACCTAGGTCAGACCCACACAGGCTCCCTGCTGGTTACTCTAGTCTCTGTGAGCCCCTATGAACTCTGGTTAATTGATTCTGTGGACTGTGTCTTTGTGGTATCTTTGACCCCTCTGCCTCCCACAATCCCTTCTCCCCCTCAGAACTCCCCAAGCTCTGCCTAATACTTGGCTGCAGGTCTCTGCAAGAGTTCCTATCAGTTGCTGTTTGAAACATCTCGGTTCTATGAGTATATCATTAGAAATCATTTCATTGACTGTGGTGTGTGTGTGTGTGTGTGTGTGTGTGTGTGTGTGTGTGTGTGTGTGTGTGGTTGGTCCCTGGGCTATCCAGCCATTGATCTCTGATTTGTGGTCCTCCGGGTAATGTCATGGATGGACTCTCACATGTGGTATGGGTCTTCAGATGGATCTGAATTGTTTGGCGACCCCCACAGTTCTGTGCCCCTTACCCCAGCACATCTTACAACAGGATAAATTGTAGGTTGATGTTTTCATGGTTGGGTTGGTGTTCCAGTCCATCTACTCCCTTATCTAGTTATAGACATTCAGGCATTGCACTAGGGTGACCCTTGTAGACCCCAGGGAGTTTCCATTGCACTAGGTATTTGCCTTGCCCCTGAAATCTGCCCCCAATTCCAGTTCTTTGCGTAAGTACTCTCTCCCTCCATCCCAACTGTGTCTCTCCTGTTCCCAGTCATACCAGACCCCCAGTCCACCCTCTAAATCTATTTTATTTCTCTTCCTGGAGATATTTATGCATCTCCACCTTGAGCTCTTCTTGTTACTTAGCCTTTTTTTTTGGGGGGGTCCATGGATTGTGTCTATGCTGTTTATGGCTATCCTTTACAGCTAATATTCACTTATAAGTGATCATATACCATGTTTGCATTTCTGGGTTTGTCTTTCTAGGTATGGGTTGCCTTAGAGGAACAACTTTTGTGAAATTGAATACAAATTTCATGAGTTCTGTTTGTTTCTTTTTGGGTTTTTTTTGGGAGGGAGGGGTTGTTTGTTTGCAGCTGCATAAATCACCATTGTGTGAATGCATCACATTTTCTTTATTCATTGTTCAGTTCAGGGACATCTATATTATTTTAATGCCTGTCTTTTATGAATAAGCCTGCTCCAAATATAGCTAAGCCAGTGTCCTTTTATTAGGATGGAGCAACCTTTGGTTACAAGCTAGGAGTGGTATGACAAGGTCTTGAGGTAGATTGCTTCACCGTTTTCTAAGAAGCAGCAGTATTAATTTCCAAAGTGACTGCACAAGTTTGTACTCTCACTAGTGTAAGTGTAAAGCTATCACTTGTGTTTTTGCTCTTAGCCATTTTGGTGGGGTAAGGTGGAATCTCAAAGTCATTTGGATTTGCATCTCGCCGATGGCTAAGGGTAATGAACATTTCTTTGAGTATTTCTCTTCCATTAGAGTTTGTTGTTGTTGTTGTTGTTGTTGTTGTTGTTGTGAACTCTCTATTTAGATCTGTACCCCAAGTTTTACATCAGATTATATGTTTTGTTTATGTCTAGTTTCTTGAGTTCTTTATAAAGTTTGGTTACTAGCCTTCTGTCAGATATAGACTTGGTGAAAATGTTTTGCCTTTCTATAAGCTGCTGACTTGCTCTACTGATGGTTTCCTTCACCTTACAGAAGCTTTCTGTTTCACAATGTCCCATTTATCATTTATCTCAGTGTCTGCACTGAGGTATCCGAGGCTTTCCCCACTTTCTCTTCTATCAGGTTCAGTGTATTGGGTTTTATGTTGAGGTTCTTGATCCACTTGAACTTGAGTTTTATGCAGGGTGATGGATGTGGATTGATGTACCGTCTACACTCAGATATCCAGTTAGACCAGCACTATCTGTTGATGATGTTTTTTTTTCCTCCATTGTATATTTCTGGCTTCTGTAATCGTAAAAAAAAAGGTATCCATAGGTGTGTGGATTTGTGTCTGGGTCTCTGATCCATTGATAAGCATGTCAGGTCTTATGCCAATATTCTGCTGTTTTTATTACTATCGATCTATACTACAGCTTGAAGTCAGGGATGGTGATACCTTCAGAAGATTCCTTTATTGTTCAGGATTTTTTAGCTGTACTAGGCTTTTGTTTTTTCATATGAAGTTGATTATTTGTTCTTTCAAGATCTGTGAAAAATTATGTTGGCATTTTCGTGGGAATTGCATTGAATCTATAAGTTGCTTTAGGTAAGATGTCCCTCTTTGCTATGTTAATCCTTTTGATCCATGAGCATGAGTGATATTTCTATCTTTTTCTGATGGCCCTCTTTGCTATGTTAATGCTTTGGATCCATGAGCATGAGCGATATTTCTATCTTTTGCTGATGGCCCTCTTTGCTATGTTAATGCTTTGGATCCATGAGCATGAGCGATATTTCTATCTTTTGCTATGTTCTTCAGTTTCTTTCTTCAAAGGCTTGAAGTTACTGTTATACAATTTTTTCACTTGCTTGGTTAGATTTGCCATAAATATTTTATATTATTTGTGCCTATTGTGAAGGGAATTGTTTCTCTAATTTGTTTCTCAGTCATGTGCATATAGGAGGGTTACATTATTTATTATTATTATTATTATTATTATTATTATTATTATTATTATTATTATTAATCCAGCCACTTTGGCAGTGTTTGTCAGCTGTAGAAGTTCTCTGATAGAATTTGTAAAATTGCTTATATGTACTAACATATTATCTGTGAATAGTGATAATTTGACTTCTTCCTTTCCAATTTGTATTTCTTTGATCTCCTTTTGTTGTCTTATTGTTCTAGGTAGAACTTCAAGTATTATATTCAATAGATATAGAGAGAATAAATATTTGTGTCTTGTTATTTTAGTGAAATTGTTTTGAGTTTCTTTCCATTTAATTTAATATCGGTTATAGGTTTGCTGTAAATTGTCTTTATTATATCTAGTTATGTCTTTATATCACTGATCTCTCCAAGACTTTTATCACTTTTATCATGTTGAATTTTGTCAGAGGTATTTTTCTGCATCTAATAAAATGATTATGTGGTTTCAACCACAGTAAAGGTTTGGAAAGAGATTTTCTAAACAAATGAAAGCAAGAAGCAAGCCAGTGTAACTTATTTTAATAGGTAACAAAATGAACTTCAAACCAAAATTAATCAGAAGAGGTGGTGAAAGACACTTTGTACTTATCAAAAAATAAACAAACAAAAAAAATCCACCAAGATAATATTTCAATTCTTAACATCTATGCCACGAGTACAAGGGCATCCATATTTGTAAAAGAAGTGCTACTAAAGTTTAAATCACAATAGAACCTTACACATTCATAGTGAGAAACATCAATACCCTAATCTCACCAATGAGCAGATCATGCAGACAAAAAGTAAACAGAAATAATGGAACTAACAGACTTTATGACTCAAATGGACCAAACATATATCTATAGAACATTTCACCCAAACACAAAAGAGCGTACCTTCTTCTCAGCACTTCAGTGAACTTGCTCCAAAATTTATCACATACTCAGTCACAAAGCAAGTCTCAGCAGATACAATAAAATCAAAATATCCTCCTGTATTCTATCAGACCATCTCAGATTAAAGGTGTATTTCAACAACAACAGAAACAACAGAACACCTACTAATTTGTGGAAACTGAACAACTCTCTACTGACTGACTAATGGGTTAAGCAAGAAATAAAGAAATTAAAGACTTCCTACAATTCAATGAAAGTATATGCACAACATACTGAAACTTATGGGACACAATGGATGGGGTGCTAAGAGGAAAGTTCATAGCTCTAAGGGCCTATCTGAGTTTGGGTTTTGCTGCTGTTAACAGATACAATGAGCAAGGCAACTTTCATAAAGGGCAATATTTAATCGACGCTTGTTTTCAGGTTTCAAGTTGGGTTTACTATCATCAAGGTGGAAGCATGCAGTGTCCAGACAGGCAAGGTGCTAGAGTTCCTGAGAGTTCTACCTCTTGTTCTAAAGGCAGCTAGAAGAATACTGACTTCCAGGCAGCTAGGAAGAGGTCTATGCTCACAATGACACACTTCCTCCAACAAGGCCACACCTCCAAATGGTGTCACTCTGTGGGCCAAGCATAGTGGTGGTTACCACAGTGCCTAATAACAAATGGAGAGATTTCACACGAGCAACTTATTAGCATATCTGAAAGCTCTAAACCAAATAGAAGCAAACACAGTGAAGAGGAGGAGATGGCAGGAAATAATCAAACTGAAGACTAAAATCAATAAAATAGAAACAAAGAATACAATCTAAAGAATCAATGTGGAGGGGGGAAAAAGTTTGTTCTTTAAGAAAACCATCAAGACAGACAAAGCCTTATGCAAACTAACTAAAATATGGAAAGAAAAACTTCAAAATTTACAAAATAAGAAACAGAGATACAATAAGATAGTGAGGAAATACAAAGAACCATTAGGTCATACTTTAAAAATCTGGAATATCTAAGGCAAATGAACAGTTTTCTTAATAGAAACACATTACCAAAGTTAAATCAAGATCAAATAAACAATATAAATAGAACTAAAACCTGTAAGCAAATAGAAACAGTCATCAGAAGTCTCCCACCAAAAACTAAAACAAAAACTAAAAACCCCAAACAAACCAAAACCAAAACAAATAAACAAAACCCAGGGCCAAATAGCTTTAGAGCAGACTTTTACCAGACTTTGAAAAAAAAAAAGATAATTCTAATACTTCTCAAATTATTCCACAAAATAAAATTAGAAAGAATATTGCCCAATTCATTTTATGAGACCATAGTCACTCTGACACCCAAACCACATGAAAATTCAACAAAGAAAGAGAATTACAGTTCAAGTTCCCTCATGAATATTGATGTAAAAATCTCAATAAAATACTCATAAAACTGAATCCAAGAGCACATCAAAAGATCATCTACCATGACCAAGTAGACTTCATCCCAGAGATGCTGGGGGAATTCAACATGCAAGAACCTGTGAATGGACTCTACTATATAAACAAGCTGAGAGAAACCTGTTAGTAGAACATTTCTCTTTTTTGTGCTTGACGTCTGCTTTGTATTTTTTTAGCTTTACTCTCCTTAATTTTTTTTTTTGCTTAGAGGCATAATGAAAAGACCAATATCTTAGGATGTTTTCCAGTCGAACCAAAACCATGTGTGTGTTGAACAAAGGTTCCATGCTAATGAGCTTAAAGGGGATACAGTTCTGGTCCCTACTGGGGCCTACTAGGGAGAAGAAACCCCAATTAAATGAGAGTAGGCCTTGGTGACAATGACTGTCTCAGCCTGGGGATAAAATAGTACAATTAGAAGCAAATAATTTTGAATTAGAATTGTCTGTTCAGGTTTCCTTTGAAGATGAACTTTCTTTAATTTCATAATCAATTATAGTTCTATCATATGAATTAATGTTGCACTGTCTTTCTGACAAACAGGTGATATGCTCTTCAGATTCCATATCTACTTAGGTCTTCATAAAAATGCTAATTTAGAGAAAAATCCAGACTGCTCAATATGGTCACCCATTCATCTTATGTATGTTTTAAAAACACAATTCTGCCCCTCCCCCCATTCTTCTTAACTTAAAGCATGAGCTATTTCATGAAGATTTTCTAATTTGTGTCTTTCAACTGAATGGGGCAAAGTTTAGAAAAGGAACAGTGAGTCTTTAAGGACAGGCAAGTCTTACTGGAATGGCTATGAGACAGAGGACAAGAGAAGGCTTTCTCTTCATCCTGAGTTAAAGCTAACTCAGGAAGGAAGAAGATGAATGTTTTAAAATTTTAAAAGAGCAAATCCAGCCATGACAAATTAAACAAACAAAAATATGTCACTGGCTAATTTATGATCAAGATAATCAAGATGATGCTAAAATATCATATATATTTAAAACAACTAATTACTTTGAAAGATACCTAATGACTTAAGGTTACTAATATATGTTTACAGTTTGTAATCTCTTTTATTTTTTTTCACTTGGCTTTAATTGTGGCTTTTTGACATAGGTTATAAGAGCTTTCCCTGTAGAAGGAAGAGATGGAAGAAGAATGACCAAGTTCTACCTCTTTATGTGTGTGAAGCCGATGTTCATCCAGGTCTTCAGATTTGTCTTTTCGACAACGAAGTGGAAATTCAATCTTCTTACTTTATAATCCGTTTGTCTTCCTAATGCTAAATCAAACATTACACTAGAGCAAAGCTTCTCAGGACCTAACTTTTATTTGAAAGTCAAGTAAGACAAGAAAAGACTGTGAATATAGACTATAAATAAATAATAAGCTATAAATCTGTCTCCACCCCCCTCCCGTGTGTGTGTGTGTGTGTGTGTGTGTGTGTGTGTGTGTGTGTGTGTGGTGCATGTATGAGTGTATTCATGAGTTTACCCATGTGCTTTGGTGCCCACGTGTGTGGTGGTTAAAGGACAACTTGCAGAAGTTGATTTTTTCCTTCTATTGTGTGGATTCTGAGATAGAACTCAGGTCATGCTTCTTGGCAAAGCACCATGAGTTAAATCATTGCTATTTCCTTTGCTGCTGAGTCAGATTTCTAAACTACTAAAATCCAAAATTGTCTTCTGGCAGTCTTGATACTCTAATCCAACTGTCTTGTTACACTCTACTTATTCTTGAGTATCTCAAAGGTAAGATGTCAAAAAGAAAAATTCAGATGCAATGCTAATTTATTTTTTGGACAAAACAATCCTAATATTTGGGCCTAAAACTCTGCAAGAAAGATAATTTACTTTACATCTCATTTAAATTAAATCTTCAAAGACCCCTCCTCTCATCTTTTTCAGGCAGAACCGGATTGTCTACTTTGCCCAGGCCTTCATTATTTACGGCAGGAGTTTTTCTCTATTTGTAAACTAGATTACTTGACCCCTTAATCTTTCACTCTCCAGTTAATTCTTACAATCTGCAACAAAAATTTAAAATTCATTCTTTTTTCTAACCTCTTCAATAAGGGATACTATCACTCACTGATCTCCAATGGCTTACATTTACCTGTCAGCTCAGTCTACAACCAAACTCATCTACTACATTCTGTTTCTTTCTTTTGACTATTTAGTGGATTGAATTCAGTGCCTTGATTTTTGTAGAATATTTTTCTACAACCCCAATTGTGTAATTTTGTCCTTAGTACACCACAAGAATCTGGTTGAAGTATCTTTGGGAGAAGGATTTTATGTATTTTCTTTTTAATCTTTTAGTTTTATGTCCATAAAATAACTTTTCTGTATTTTGCTTTCTTTCACTTAACATAGTCTTCCCATATTTCTTTTTTCTTTTGTTGTTGTTCCTACTGATCTCAACATGGTTCATTTCTTCAGGTATTTCCTCATAGACACTTTTCTTGTTCTGCATTATAATCATATTTGTCCCTTCTCCATGTCCCCAATTTTTTTCCTAGCTGCATTCTCAGATTGTTTTTTTAGTTTCCTACCTGTACATTTGAATGCAATCTTTTGAGTGTCTCCAAACCATAATGAAATTAGCAGAGAAACTTTCTATTCTTCTACAGTGCCTTCTCCTGAGGTTGGAACAGTGCCTGCTAGTCGCTGCTTGTATTGTAGTTAGGTCCTCCAAATTAGTTTGCACAAGAGGGTCTGCATGTGTTTTCTGGTAACCTGCCTCCATTAATTCTGACTGTTAAATAAAGATGCCAGTAGACAATAGCTGGGGAGAAGAGAAAGAGGTGGGGTTTTAGGATTTCTTGATGTGGCCCTGCAAGGAGTGAGGAGAAGGGGAAATGCCATGTAAAGGAACCAAGGAAATTCGGTCAAAGTAGTTGCTCAATTGTGTCTAGAGCTATGTTTAATATTAAGGTGAGGGCAGGCACAAGATAAGGCAAGGCCTGTGATTGGACAGTGAAAAAGTAAGACAGTGACTGTTGGGAGTCATGCCCATCTCCCCACCGGGGTTAGCTGAACTGCCCCCTTGTATGCCTAGACATTGGGAATGGAACACACTGTCCATTCAAGTCTAGATGGGCCCAGTCACAAGCTGATTCACACCTGTGTTTCTATTGGTTTTGCTGCCTCAGGTTACATACCACAAGGGGTGTTGCTTCAACTGCTCAGCTAGGGAATTTGCATACTGCCTTTGTAGCTGTATATCTTGAGAGCTGGACAGAGAGAGTAAAGCAGTATATTCTGGTAACATGAGTAATCAATTCTTGATTCAGAGTAGCTGTTGGTTGTGCAGGCGCCACCAAGTGACAGAGTTTTGGAAAGGAATAGAGAAGCCAAGAGAGGGAGAAGTCAAGATAGAGGAAGAATATGACCCATCTCTATGTGGCTTCAAATAGTAATATTTTAATAGGGATGGATTATTATAGCACAATTTGTCTTATCTATGTGGGCAGTTTATACCAACATCAATTGTCTCTGAGTTTATTGTGTGGATGTTTTGTGGAGTGGGAATTTATTAATATAATTCGGATTGAAAAATTACAAGTTTCTAGAGTTTTGAGTTTCTCAGGCTAGTGGGAACCACCGGGGCCAGTTGCTAGAAATGTGAGCAGAGTTCTTGGCAGAGAGCCACCTGGGAGAGGGCAGCCGTGGCATGTGGCTAACAATGGGGGCAGAAAGACTGCCAGGGACAGAGAAGAGCTAGGGATAGTGTGGTGTGGTGTCCTAGAACTGTTCGTCCACTTTTTAATTATTTAATGCAACATAGAGCAGCCAAGATAAAACATAGAAATTAGTAAGTAGTAACTCAGAATTATTGGTGAGGGGTAGATTCTAGGAAAATGGAAGGTAGACAGTTGTGCAACTATTGTGCTGCTTAAGTCATATTTAATTATAGAAGTTGTATATGTGTGTGTGAGAGACAGTGTGTGTGTGTGTGTGTGTATTTGTGTGTGTGTGTGTGTGTATGTTTCATTTGGAAACAAAATCCATTGCTATTGGAAGCAACTCAGGGCCCAGATTTTTATTAAAAATTAATATTACGACTGCCATGAAAAGGTAATTAATAAATGTGTATAGGATATGTGATTGGAGGGCAATCATTGGGATAAACAAATGAGTCTGTGTCTTTAAATGATTATTGTCAATAACAGGGATAAGTACAAAACCATGAAATAGAAAACAATTCACATAACAAATAAAAACAAGAAATAGAAACAAATGTGTGTGCTGTTGGCTTATATTTTCATAAACTACTTTAATAATGGGTATTTAAATGCTTTAACCTCCCTTCTAGCCTACCACCCACAGAGGTAGTAGAAAGGAAAGGTTATTAGGGTAAAGGAAGATGGGCACCTGTTTAGAAATAGTTTTTAGGGGGTGAATCCAATATGCATTGTCAGGATATCAGCAGTTCAGTTCACAGGAACTAGCAGTGGTAGTGTAATCCATGTGCAAACACTATTCACAAGTCACCAATGCCACTTAGATCTAGAAGAAACTCCAAGGCTCTGCCAATGGACCCAAGTTCATAGATATGACAGGAAGTGGTCAAAACACTAACAGGAATTATTTTATGTGTTTCTATCTAAGAGGTCATGACACATGATGGTCAGCCAAAAAGGCAAAGTGAACCAATGCCACAACGTCATCATCCACTGTCTGTTGGATTACCGTATACCCTTTCCAAATATCACATCTTCTCTCAAGTGTCTATTCCATCACATTTCCTCCAGAATAGGAAGCTTCCAGAAAAACACCACATATCTGTTCTCAGCAAACATCCTCCCAAGGGTCTTCTTCAGTTAAAAAAACATCTTTACAAAAGGCAGTTCCCAAAAAAAAAAAAAAAAAAAAAAAAAAAAAAAAAAAAAAAAAAAAAAAAAATCACATGACAAAAATGAGTCTCCAAATAGACCAAAAATTTCTACCTCAGTGATCTTTCCATTTCTGCTAAGAACCCCTCGATTCTTTTTTCAGTTTACATATGTGTTGTTTATTAAGGTCAGTGGGAATGAGCATCACTATGTCTTCTAGAAAAGTTATGAGACTGTTGTGGTTTGTATTAAATTATAGTTATAGCTCTTAGAAGATGATATATTCCATTGTGTTGCTAATTCCACACAAAAGTTGAGACAGAATGAACTGTGGCATTTTGCTTAGAAGCTCTGAGTACCTGATATGAGGCCATTAACTCAAAACCAACCAACCAACGAACCAACCAACCAGCATCACCACCACCACCAACAACAACATGAAAATGAAAAGATCACTGAGGTAGAAATTTCTGGTTTCTTTGGGGACTCAGTTTTGTCATGTGATTTTTTTTTCTGGAAGCTGCCTTGTGTGAAGATGGTTTTTGCTGAAGCAGACCTTAGCCAGAAGCTGAAAAGGACCCAGATGCCTTTCAATAGAGGAATGGATACAGAAAGTATGGTACACTTACACAATGGAGCACTACTCAGCTATTAGAAACAAAGACTTTCTGAAATTCCCAGGCAAATGGATGGAACTAGAGACTATCATCCTGAGTGAGGTAACCCAGTCACAAAAGAACACACATGGTATGTACTCACTGGTAATTGGATACTTACCCCAGAAAGCTTTGAATACCCAAGAATTCACAGACCTTATGAAGCTCAAAAAGAAGGAAGGCCAAAATGTAGATACCTCAGTCCTTCTTAGAAGGGAAAACAAAACACTCACAGAAGGAAATACAAGGTCAATTATAAAAACAGGGATAGAAGAAAAGATCATTCAGAGACTGCCTCACATGGGGATCCACACCATATGCAGCCACCAAACTGAAGCACTTTTGCTGATGTTCAGAAGTACTTCTGGCAGGAACCAGATAGAGATGCCTCCTCCAGGGTTCTGCCAGAGTCATACAGACACAGCTGAGCATTCAGGCAGTTAACTATTGGACTGAACATGGGCACCCCAACAAATGTGCTAAAGAAAGGACAGAAGGAGCTGAAAGGGGTTGCAATCTCATGGGAAGAACAACATTATTAACCAACCAAACCCTTCACAACTCCAATGGACTAAAACACTAACCATTGAGCACACATTGAGAGACCTATGGCTCCAGTTACATATGTAGCTAAAGATAGCAGTGTCTGGTATCAATGTGAGAAGAGATCTTTGGTCCAGGGAGGGCATGTTTTCCCAATGTAGGGAAATGCTGAGGCAATAGGTTGGAGAGGGTGAATAGGGGTGAGTGCATCTTTTTGAAGACAAGTATAGCGGTAGGTGAGATGGGAGGGGGTGGGGGAAGGTGATAAAATTTTAAATGTAAATATAGAGAGTATCTAATAAAAACAGTTTTTAATAAAGCCAGAATATTAAAACAAACTTTTTCTCTAATAACTTTTGAGACTTAAGTGGCCGTGTCATATAACTCTTTGGAGTCATGCCCCCTGTATGTAGTTTATTTCATTTTTCTGTGATAAATACCATAAAAGCAACTTCAGGAGGAAAGTGTTCATTTTAGTTCATCTTTTAAGGGAGTCATGGCAGAACTCAAGGCAGGAACCTGAAGAAAAACTTTAGAGGTATACAGCTTACTCTTTGCTTTTTATGGCTTGCTAAGCTGATTTTGTTTTGCTCCTCCACAATCCAGGTCTACCTGTTTGGGTATGGGGACACCTCTAATGGATTGAAATCATGAATATTAATCATTTATCAAGAAATGCCCCCAAAGAATTGCCTATTTTTCAATATGATAGAGGCATTTTCTTAATTGAAGTTCCTCCTTCTTAGATGACCGTAGCTTGTGTCAAATTGAAAATAAACAAAATACACTTACCCAAAAAGCATATATGTAGAGATTTCTATATCATATGAAAGTTGTTGTGCAGATAAAATAATATGTATATACTATGACAGCATGGACCCTGGAATAGAATATTTAGCCATTTAGATTTAACTTCCTGTCACCATGTCCTTTTGTGTGGGCCTTAGAAAAACAACTGGTCTTCATACTTCAATTCCCTTGTCTGTGAAAATCAAGTTGTTGGTCTAGTTAATGTAAAACATCTTCAAAGTTCAAAAGAACATCCTATAAATCTTTTGAAGAGCATAAAGTACTCATGTACATAAGTGTAGGCGTACAGTTTTTGCAACCTACTTTTAATGATTGTTCAACCTCACTTCTTGCACCTACATCCACCAGAGGCAGTGGAAGAGAAAGGTTACTAGTTTATGGGGAAAGTAGACCAATTTAGGAATAGTTCTTTGGGGGCAAGCTAAATCTTCTTTCTCAACAGTTGAGACCCATAATAAACACCAAATGTGACTCAGCAGCTTCAGTCCCATCCTCTAGGTAGGCAGACACCAGGCATGAACCAGCATCTGTATGTAGTTCAATCCATAAGAAACTGCAAGACTCATTAACGAACTTGAGGGGAGGCGGCAGCTGCCACAAGAACCTCACAAGGAGTTCTTAGGCAAGTTTCTGTCAATGACAGTGTTACCACAAATTGAGCTAAACAATGCTATGTAAGGCGAACCAATACATTTGTGTTGTGAGTGCAGAATAGTAAGGCAGAGCAAACCAAAATGATGCTCAGTGGTTATCTTCCACTGTCTGTGGGGTCACATTTACACACTTTTATCACAGGTCCTTTCACTCATTTGCTATATCAAAATATCTTTTCACCTGTGTCTGTTTCAGAAAAACATTCTTTAACATGTCTGCTTTTGCAAGACATCTTTCTACCTGTGGGCCCCAATAACACATCATTTAACATAACTGCCTTTCCAAACAAACCAGAGGTTTTTACTTCATATAAATTATTAGTAACTGTTGACAGCTGCTACAAAGATTACATGGACATACTATAAATATGTTCATACCCCATCTGCAGTGGTGAGCTCATTCTGCTTCTATCAACAGTACCTCACACTCCCACACTCCTAAACAGTGTTTTCCATAAATAGGCAGTAGGTTCAGATTATTCTGATCTCCAAAATGGTGCCTTAGTGGGCCCATGTTGAGGTACCCTTTGCCCCCTTTCCACATTCCAGTCAAACAACCAGTCTAGTATAAAATGGAGTTTATTTGGGGCATGGGGACATTCTGTGGGGAAGAGAATAGAGGCAGAGAAAGAAAGGGGACAGAGAAGAACAAGGAGAGGAGAGAGAAAGAAGGAAGTTGCTGGACAGGAACATGGAGTTAGGGAGAATGCGGGAGAGAGGGGACAGGGAAAGGGAGGGAGAGTGAGGAGTAAGAAGAAAGCAGGAAGGAGAAGAGCTAAGGGAGAGAGAGGGAAGCCAAGAGTGAGGCCAAAAAGTCCTTTTATAGCAAGCCAGGCTAGTACGTGGCTGTTGCTAGATATATTGTTGTGTGGAACCTAGAGAAAATGCTAACAACATTGATATAGTTTTGTGGGTTGTTTGTTTGTTTTTACTAGGCCTACTCAGTTTTCATTCAGCAAGTTATAAAAGTGATAGCCACTTTTTAAAACTTGATAATAATCAATGGATTTTATTTTATTTTATTTTTTAACTTTATTTTAAAAAACAAAGATAAAAGACAAAAATTTTAAACATTTTTGCATAAATGTATACAAATACATTTTTATCAGTGCTTGGCTTTTTTTTCTTTTTTATAAGGTTTGATACTCTCCATTAAGGTCTTACTAATTACAATGAGCAAAAAGTACATGTAAAACAGGATGTAACCCGGTATTAGTCAACGTTTTTTTGGGGTGTAAGGATTGAGCATAATGTTTTTATTTTTTGTTTTGTATTGTTTTCTTTTTTTCGTGAACTTCACACAGTCTGTGAGTTGTTTCTGGGGCAGTTCGAGCCTCTGGGGTAAGCATACCACTATCAGTGACTGCATATTATGTCTGTTCTTTTGTGACTGGGTTATCTCACTCAGGATGATATTCTCTAGATGCAACCATTTTAAGAATTTGGTTAAGTCATTGTTTCTGATAGCTGAGTAGTACTCCATTGTGTAAATGTACCACTATTTTTGTATCCATTCATCTACTGAAGGACATCTGGGTTCTTTCCAGCTTCTGGCTATTATAAATAGAGCTGCTATGAACATTGTGGTGCATGTATCTTTGTTGTATATTGGAGTGTCTCTGGGGTATATGCCCAGAAGTGGAATAGCTGGATCTTCAGGTAGTACTATGTCCAATTTTCTGAGGAATCGCCAGACTGATTTCCAGAGTGGTTGTAACAGTTTACAACCCCACCAACAGTGGAGAAGTGTTCCACTTTCTCCACAACCTCGCCAGCATCTGCTGTCATCTGAGTTTTGGATCTTGGCCAATCTGACTGGTGTAAGGTGGAATCTCAGGGTTGTTTTGATTTGCATTTCTGTGATGGCTAAGGATGTCGAGCTCTTCCTTAGATGTTTCTCAGCCATTTCATATTCCTCAACTGAGAACGTTTTGTATAACTCTGTGCCCCATTTTTTAATAGGGTTGTTTGATTCTCTGGTGTCTAGCTTTTTGAGTTCTTTATATACCTTAGATATTAGGCCTCTATCTGATGTGAAGTTGGTAAAGATCTATTCCCATTCTGTTGGCTGCCATTTTGTTTTCCTGACAATGTCCTTAGCCTTACAGAAACTTTGCAATCTCAATAAGTCCCATTTGTTAATCTTTGACCTTAGAGCTTGAGCCATTGGTGTTTTGTTCAGAAAATTTTCTCCTGTGCCTATGTGTTCTAAGGTTTTTCCTACTTTCTCATCTAACAGTTTCAGTAAATCTGGTTTAATGTGGTGATCTTTGATCTACTTACACTTGAGCTTTGTACAAGGAGATAAGAAAGGGTCTATTTTCATTCTTTTGCATGCTGAGTGCCAGTTGGACCAACACCATTTGTTGAATAGGCTGTCTTTTTCCCTTGAATGTTTACAGCACCTTTGTCAAAAATCAGGTGACCATATACGTGAGGGCTCATTTCTGGATTTTCTATTCTATTCCATTGATCCATGTGCCTATTTCTGTACCAGTACTATGCAGTTTTCAGCACAACTGCCTTGTAATATAGCTTGAGGTCAGGGATAGTGATTCCTACAGATGTTTTCTTGTTGTTGAGGATGGATTTCGCTATTCTAGGTCTTTTGTTAATCCAGATGAAATTGCAGATTGACCATTCCAACTCAGTGAAGAACTGGGTTGGAATTTTGATGGGAATTGCATTGAATCTGTAGATTGCTTTTGGTAGGACGCTCATTTTTAAAATGTTGATCCTTCCAATCCATGAACATGGGAGATCTTTCCATTTTCTGAGATCTTCTTGATTTCCTTCTTTAGAGGTTTGAAGTTCTTGTCATACAGGTCCTTCACTTGCTTAGTTAGAGTCACACCAAGGTATTTCATAGTTTTTGTGACTATTGTGAAGGGTATATTTTCTCTAATTTCTTTCTCCACATGTTTGTCTTTTGAATATAGGAAGGCTACTGATTTGTTTGAGTTAATTTTATATCCAGCCACTTTGCTGAACTTGTTTATCAGCTGTAGGAGTTCTCTGGTGGAATTTGTGGGGTCACTTACGTACACTATCATGTCATCTGCAAAGAGTGATGTTTTTACCTCTTCCTTTCTGATTTGTATCCCTTTCATCTTCTTTTGCTGTCTAATTGCTCCATCCAGGACTTCCAGTACTATGTTGAATAGGTAGGGGGAGAGTGGGCAGCCTTGTCGAGTCCCTGATTTTAGTGGGATTGCTTCAAGTTTTCCACCGTTAAGTTTGATGTTAGCTGTTGGTTTGCTGTATATTGCTTTTATTATGTTCAGGTATGGACATTGGATTTCTGTTCTTTCCAGGACTTTTGACATGAAGGGGTGTTGAATTTTGTCAAATGCTTTCTCAGCATCTAGTGAGATGACCATGTGATTTTGTTCTTTGAGTTTGTGTATATGCTGGATTACTTTGTTGGATTTCTGTCGCGTGCCCCACGTCCCGCCCGCAGGAATAGGCATGCAACAACAGGATTCTTCTGTGAACAACCTTTATTGTACAGCACTCTGAGCAGGGGACCTCCTGAGCAGGGGTCTTCTCTTTGCAGGGGACTCTCCTGGCACTTGCCTGGTGGGATCTCCCTAAACAGGCGATCACTCACATGCTTGCCTATGTAGGGGTCTTCTCCCGAACAGGCGATTTCTCTGGTCAGGGCATCTCCCCTACCGGGTCTCCCGTACAGGCGATCTCTCTGGGCAGGGCATCTCTCCTACCGGGTTTCCTGTACAGGCGATCTCCCTGGTCAGGGCATCTCCCACGTGGGAGAGAAATGCACTGCTATATATGCCTAAGAGACTTGTGTTGCTACCTGATTGGTGCATCCTCCAGTAGCTCATTCACGTGCCCTGAGATTGGGCTATGACGTATGTGGCATAATGTGAGCTCCATGAGGGGAAAGGTTATTGTAGGCTGAATAATGGGCAGGAAGCTGTCGCCATCTATTGGCACCAACGGCTTCCTACAGATTTCCGTTTGATAGTTTTGCTGGGTATAGCAGCTTGGGCTGGTACTTGTGCTCTCTTAGGGTCTGCATGATGTCTGTCCAGGCTCTTCTAGCTTTCATAGTCTCTGTTGAGAAATCAGGTGTGATTCTGATTGGTCTGCCTTTATATGTTACCTGACCTTTTTCCCTTACTGCTTTTAGTATTCTGTCTTTGCTTTGGGCAATTGGTGTTTTGACCATTAAGTGTCGGGAGGAATTTCTTTTCTGGTCCAACCTATTTGGAGTTCTGAAGGCTTCTTTTATGCTTGTGGTCATCTTATTCTTAAGGGTAGAAAAGTTTTCTTCTACAATTTTGTTGAAGATATTTACTGTGCCTCTTAGTTGATATTCTTCTCCCTCTTCTATTCCTATTATCCTTAGGTTAGGTCTTATTGTGTCCTGGATCTCCTGGACATTTTGGGTTTGGATCTTTTTGGTTTTTGCATCTTCTCTGACTGTTTTGTCTATGTTTTCAATGTTGTCTTTGGCCCCTGAGATTCTCTCTTCCATCTCTTGTAGTCTATTGGAAATGCTTGCATCTGTGACTCCTGATTTCTTTTTTAGGTGTTCTACCTCTAGGGTTATCCCTTTTAGTGTTTTCTTTATTGTGTCAATTTCCGTTTTAAATTCCTTCTTCCATTCCTTCATCTCTTTGGTTCTGTTTTCCTCTAGTTCTTTGAGTTCTTTGAGTGTTTTTCTTGTTTCCTCTTTAAAAGCTCTGATTCTTTTTGCTTTTCCTCCTGTTCTTGTTTAAGGATCTCTATCATCGTCTTGAGGTATGATTTTAGGTCTGCGTCTTCTTTTTCTGGAGTGTTTGGCATTCTGCTGTTTGCTGTGATGGTGTTGCCGGGTTGTATTGGTTTCCTTGGGATATGCTCTTTCACTTTCCTCTTGCCATCTTGTTGTCAGTGATATGTTCTTGCCTTACCCTTGTACCTGGCCTGTGTCCCTGGATCTTCGCTCGTCCAGGTGGCAGATGGTCCAAGCCCTGTTCTGCGCCCCAAAGCCAACGGGTAGGAACAGAGGTACCAGTGCTGGGTTCCTGGATCAGGCACGGCAGGGGCGTGCTTTCCTTGCACACTCCGCAGAGATCTCTCTGCCCCCTTGCTACTGGGATTCCCTTCTCACCAGGACTTTATCTCTGGGAACTGCTGGTCCCGGTGGCAGATGGGCCAAGTCTTGTTCTGCACCCCAAAGCCGCAGGGTGGTAACAGAGGTCCCAATGCTGGGTTCCTCGTCCCTGGATCAGGCAGGGCAGGGGCACTATCAATGGATTTTAAAACACAGATGATCAATGCACTTTCCTTAATAGTAAATAAGCAATTTAGTAGGTCAGTTGTTTTCTTTTAAAATGAGATAATTTGCTATATCAAAAAAAAATCTTAGGGGGAGGTGAAAGGAAAAGATGATGGGGCACCAATGAAAGGAAAAGTCACGGGGCACCAATGTTGTGAAAAGGTGATGTACTGGGTTTCGGCACCAATGTTAGGGAAAGGAGGAAGAGAGTGGGGCATAAGGCCCATGGAGGTTCAGCGAGGCCTGGGGGCAAAGGAAATGTCTCTGGGGGGCCCATGTTGGGAATCCCTTCCCCCTGAGGGACCAGCCACACAATGGTATAGTACAGAATAGAGTTTATTCAAGTCATGGGAAAGTTAAGAGGCAGGGAGGTTGGAGTACAGGAGAAGAAGCTGGCCATGAGCACATGGAGGGAGATGGGGTAAGGGAAAGGGAAAGGGAAGAGGAAGGATGGGGGAAGTGCAAGGCTGCCAAGAGACCAAGAGAGGCAAGAGAGAGAGGAGGGGTCAAGGAGTCCCTTTTATAGTGTCAGGTCTTTGGGGTGGAGCATGCCTGGCTACTGCCAGGTGACTGAGGTGTAGGGTTTACTGAATCCCAACAAGAGGGAGGATGAGAGTTAGGGTGGGGAAAAGGGATAACGTCTCAAATGTAAATACAGAGTATCTAAAAAAGAAAAAGAAAACATCACCTTCGGTTTTGAAGAACAGAGTAAAATGAAATCTTATCCCACATACCAACAAGTATGGATCTCTGAGATGTCTCCATTCAAGTAATAATTAACCTCAACAGGACCTAGGTTATTGTATAATCTTGATGGACATTGTAATAAAAAATAACTAAAGGAGTGAACAGTTCTCTTTGCCATTCATGAGTTTCAATTTTCTACAACTGTAAAAAAAATATGATTGTCTTGTGTGAAACAGAATTTTAAAATATGTCTTCAACTTACTTTGTTGTTTAAAAAGGTTTTCATCTTAGTCTATCTTGAATCACAGAATTATCTGGACTCAGAAATAAATATTATTGTTGAAATAATCAACGAGAAAGCCAGATTGGAAACTACTATAAATCTTATGGTATACAAGTTAACCAAACTATTAAGACTGGCAGTATAATCTCAAAAAGGTTTCATTAGACACACCACACCACACACACACAAACACACACACACACACACACACACACACACACACACAGAGAGAGAGAGAGAGAGAGAGAGAGAGAGAGAGAGAGAGAGTCTTTCTTACCTCCCTGTCATCATTTCACCAAGCTCTTTCATGAGCTATAAAGAATAGCAGAAAATGAGTTCAGCAATATCAAGACACAAAACCAGTCTATGCACTTGATAACAATGGCCACAATGTAGGATAATGTAATTCTATGTCCCTCGTTTTAAATTATTTGTTATAAGGTGCATCTAGTAACATATTAAATTAAAACTTCTTTTTACTGTTGCTTTGAGACAGGTCTCCATTGGCATTATAAACCTTTGGCAACATTTGGCATAGGGAGCGTTTGGACTTGTTTTGTTTCCTGTTCATAATTCAATTCTTCTTTTATTGACTTTCATGTTTATTAGGGGGCACTGTTCCTTCCCTTCCCAGTCAGCTAGCTCCAGCCTTCTCTCCTCTCTCCATTTTTAGTTCACCCTCCACCACCCAGGACTCTCACCACTTCTCTCCGCTGTTA
Organism: Micromys minutus; assembly: GCF_963924665.1. Taxonomy (NCBI): domain Eukaryota; kingdom Metazoa; phylum Chordata; class Mammalia; order Rodentia; family Muridae; genus Micromys; species Micromys minutus. Next base: position 6,310,563 of record NC_137984.1, read on the forward strand.
ATTTGCACACCTCACCTGCTCTTCTGTCCTTGACCTCAGCTGTGTGTGTGGTATCTGGAGGGGCAGGCAAAGAATTAGGAAAGGAATGTGATGTCGGCTTCCTTAGATTGATACAGGGCCACTGGAGCTAGACTTCTGCCCTCTCTGGAAAATAGGTAAGTAATCATCTTTCAGAGTATTTGAAGAGCATCCAAAGAACCCAAAGCACTTTATTAATATGACACCCTTGACACAGTGGTTTTGGTCATTTTTTTTTTCCCAGAGAACAAAAGCTATTCCCATCCCAGGGCCTCTCCTTTGAGGACACTGGGTGCTAGACCCTTTGACTCCCACATCTGGGAATGTGAACTGAGAAATCACTACCACTCTGACTTAGGAAGCATCCCTTACTCAGAAAGTCTGCGTAATTAAGGGGGAGTAACAGAGGACACCCCCACCCTCCACAGGCATTTCCCCTGATTAGCCTGAAATCAAGACTGTGTTGTTAATGTGACTATTTTCCTCTGTGGGTTCATATTAGGTTCATACATGAAATTAAGCAAAATCAAAACTTCCAATGCTATTTGTAACCAAGAAGACATTGAATTTTAACTATAAGAGTCTCTTGTTCCTGCAGTTACTGAGGGTGACTATTTGTGCATTCAACTAATAGTCAACACTGTTAAATACTGCATGCAACTCTTAAAATTAAGATTAATTACTACTGAATAATACATTGTTTTCATTTTTTAGTGTTAAGGGAAAATATCTTAAAATACTATCAAAGTTTACAGCATACATTCATTAGTGCAAAGCTACTATTAAATTTCTCTAACTGTTGCTTGTTGGCATCTTTATACTTTCTTAAAAATGCTTATCATACAATCCTTGGACAACGTATTGACAAACACACACTATTATATTTCCTTTATATCTAAACTCTAGTTTCAGAGTGTGAAGCCTCAGCCCCTCACCCTTGATGGCATTAATAAAATCTCTAGGATATTGGAGAACCATCATCTAGCTTATTTTATTTCTCAAAAACATAGAAATACAACAAGCTGCTATGTTTTAATAATAAATTATTTTGAGTAATTAGAGAGATTTTTATTCCTTCACTGATTTCAAAAGATCAGTAATTAATCTGGAAGGAAAGAAAACATATTTAAATGAGGATAGCACACCAATAATAAAATGATGAAGATCCTCATTGTGGTGTGACAATTGGGACTAAGAGAAATTAAACAAAAACTTTAAAGTATTAATGATTGAAGATCACTTAATTCTATGAATAATGGACCCTGCAAAAATTATGCATTCATTAACCATCTGGTTCACTACAAAGTTACAAAAATGGGCTTCTCTGAGAGAGCAAACTGGCTTAAACTCCTGATTCTAGTTTACTGCTCTATGGAATGAGTGTGCCTAAACTCACGGGAAGGCAGCCTTGTGCTGCAGAGCAGACCAGTGAACACCTGGAATATATTCTCCAGAGTGAAAACAGCAGGGAACTGACCAGAAATAACCTCTCTCATATTATTGCTTCAATTAGACCAAAACAACTTTCCCTTTGAAAACTTAATAATAAACACTGCGGGTCATTCACTTGTTTTGAGCCCCTTTGGGAGCAAGAAGCAGATGTATCCCCTTAGCTGGCCCCCTTTCTGTCATAGAGACAAGAGGCACAAATCAGGACAGATATTGATTTTAATTAGAACCAACAGCACCTACATGCCATATTAATTTTCACATATTCCTGAAAAAAATTAAGATTGTTTTTTGGTTCTCTTTGGTTTGATTGGACATAGTGATGTAATGAATGTATTTAAAGACTGGACAATACCTACACAGATTTAGTTACTTCTAAAATTCTCATTGTATACCGGAAGAGAAGAATAAAACATTATAGTTCTTCTTTATTGCCAAGGCAGGGGCACTTTTCTTGAGAATTTTCATCTCAAAAGATGCTATACATAAAAAGAAATCTTTTTGTGTATACAAAAGTTTTATAAACCTAGATTGTTAGTTTTAACCCTTTTCCTCTGTTAGAATTACAAAATAAAATTGTTCCCACACAAAACAAAATTGTGTTCTTTGGAGTCATTAACTTCTTGCTATCCCCTAAGTCCCAGATCACTACCCTTCCCTAGTTCTCTTGTTCATGTGACGTATCCTTTGCTGCCTGGAAGTGCATCACATTCTATAGAAGGATGTACTCATTTTAGTTTCCTGGGGTCTGAATATAGTTAAGGCACATCAGCATATCTAGGGTGGAGTTCTAGCTTGCATTGACAGCAAGTATTCTAAATAACCCTCAGCTGGGTTACCTGTGTATTATTGATCACTGGTTAAAGTACAGGTAATTGTGATACTTAGGAGATAAGCATGTAGAGACCACACGGATCCCTATAGCCCCATAATGAAACAAATAAAAGTGGAAAAAACTCAGAAATAAACATCATCAGATGGCACTCTTGAGTGACTTAGCAGCATCCACTCACTAACTTACCCAATGCGCATTGAGGACTACTATTTATGGAATGGCAGTAAAAAATCAGTGAGGAAAAAATGTAGAGCAAAGTTTGAGGTTGTTGACAAGAGTATATAGATTGTGCTCTTTTCTGTGAGGTGTACCTGAGAGAAAATGTCTTTACTCTGCAAGAGAAAGATAAAAATTGTCATTTCTCCCTTTTCTTTATTATAACAAAGCTTGATGGTTTTATTGGTTGCTCTGATACATAAACTTTTCTGATTTACTCAGCAGGCCCATGGTCTAGCATTTCCCTTGCTGCCCTGGGCCTTATCTCACGCCTATAGAATTTCTTATGATATCTACAAAGAACTGTCTTAGTAGGGATGAAGCCATTCAGCAACATTGTTAAAATGACCAGACACACTATGGTATAGTACAGAATAGAGTTTATTCAGGGCATGAGGAGGGGAGTTAAAAGGGTAGTAGAGGCAGAGAGAGAGGGGGGGGGAGTAGAGGAATAGAGGCCAGCCATGAGCATGGGAGGGGGGGGGGAATGGAGAGAGGAGGGGCAAAGCAAGGAGAGGTCAAGAGGCCAAGAGAACAAGAGGCCAAGAGAACAAGAGAGCAAAAGAGAGAGGAGGGGCAAGTAGCCCCCTGTATAGTGCCAGGTAACTGGGGTGGAGCTTACCTGACTGTTGCCTAACTGTGGGTGGGGTTTACAGAATCCCAACAGTTTGTATCAACCTCGTTTCTTCATGAAGGTGGTGTCAGGAAAGAGCTCTCAATTGAGATAGGTCCTAGGGCAGAACTTACACAGGATCAGGGACAGTACAACTCAACTGCCCTTGTAAAAAAGAATATATGACTTCACCTGAAAAACTTGAAGAAAGTGAAGAGTTCTGCTCTGGGATTAAAACCATTAATACCAAGGACTGGAAATGCCATGCCTCCTGACCTATACTGCATTTGGAAACCAAGAAACAGGAAAAAATTTTAAGAGAAAGATAAAGACCATTTTCTAATTGCCAAGGTTATTATATTTTATTAAAATTTCTATATTTATTAGATTCATTTGAGGTGACCAAGAACATGCTGGAAAATTCATATTACTAAAATTTGGGAAAGAGAGGAGCAATGTTAAACAGCCAAAAGACAATGATACTGAGTCCAAAGGTCTTAATATTTTGTATAACACCAAAGGAGAAGTTGATTCTTACAGCAGAAAAAAATATTCCCAGTTTACAGCATCTTCTGAGACCCAGACACTGGGAGGATAGCTTCCATAAATAATCCCCAGTCATGATATAACCCAGGAAGGCAGAGAATGCCAACAACATTCATATAAAATCAAATATTGCTATGAAGATAGGCTTCGGATTCTACACTACACCACACTAAAACTGCTTCTACAACAGCACAGAAGTATTAACTGCTCTTTCTCTTGGTGTTTCTCATTCATTCATTCATCTGTCCATCACTGAGCAAAAATGGCAAATGAGAAATAAGTCTGAATCTCTCAGACAAAATTTCTATAGAAAGGAGTAAATTAAAATGTTTGGTTTCTGAGGCTTGTAAAGGCCCAAGTTATTTTACAGGGAGTGATGCGCTTCCCCACTTTTTTTTCCTAAAATTTGGTGCTGTGGACAAAACATAGCATAAAAGCAGAGATACTGAAGTCCTCTACATCTTGCAAAAAACGAACTGCAATCTGTCTTGTCAGGGCACCATTCAGAAAAAGCAGTTTTCTAATATGAAAATTGGCTATATTTGATCAGATAAGTTTTTCCCATATTTGGCTTTAAAATTATTAAAAGCTATCCCCAAATAATTTATAGCAGAGACTTTTTGTCTGTCTCTCTTTTGTTTTTGTTTGTTTGTTTTGTATTCTTTTTTTTTTTCTATCACTTTAGTGATTTTTAAAGAGGTTTGGAGAGCCTGGAAGACTTCTTTGCAAAAGCTTTTGGGTTCCCTACATTTTCTCAAGCTTGCATTTAAAAGGCTCTATTGGAGAAGATCTAGAAGACAATTGAGTGCTAATTAGCCTAACCCTTTACCCAGGAAGGGCTTTGATCTTTTCACACCTACCCAGTTGGCTGTTTTTCTTCATCTCCATAAATGTGTTTACATAATTAACACAACAGATTGAGTTTTTCGGGGTACATGATAATAGGCCTTCCAAACGGTTTGATCTCATGGTAAAAGAGGAAGAATCAACACTTCCTGAGAGATCTAAACAAGGGTAGCTATTGTAAGATACTCATAAAACAGAAGCCCTGGGTGTTCCCAACAGGGCTATTAGATTTTTCCCCCAGCATTTGAACTGTGCTCAAGGACTTTTTCAAAAGAAAGCCATTGCAATACTGACCTGTATTCAGAAAGGAAAAAAAAAAAAAAAAGAAAGAAAGAAAGAAAAGAAAAGAAAAGAAAAGACAAGGTTTAAACAAGTATCTGTCACCTCCCATCAACTTTTAAAACAAGCTGATATTAGATAAAGTATTATGGAGAAAGAAAGCTTATAAGTTTTATTAAGTTAATATCTCAGATAAAGGCTTAATAATCGAACAAACCCTAAGTGTGGAGATGATGAAGTTTGAGATAAGTAGGGTATTTTCTTCTGTAAAGTTCTAATATTTAATGTTCACATTCTTTTATAGTTAAGAGTCTTCCTGTTTTATTGATAATTTGTCACATTATACTATAATCTTTTGAACTTTAAAGGAATTTTCCTTGTATAAAAGAATCACATATTTCTAAGGGCAGCTACATCAAAAAGTTTGAGTCTGAGTTAAAAGCTTCCAAATTCTCTCCTTTCATAGCAGGGCATTTTATGCCCATCCCTAATTTCTACTTTTAAAATATAGTGCATTCTTCAGAGAGGTCAAATCATATGCTCTGGGAAAACTCATGTTTCTGTGAAGAAAGATGGAGACTTATGTTCACAAAACTACAAATGAAACAGACACGTGAATTAAATGTCCCTTGAAACACAAATGGTACTTTTTTTTCTTAATTAAGAAGAGAGGAGCTTAGCAATAAATACTTCAGCTTTTCTTCAAACCCAAAGCATTTGAAAACGAATACATATTATGGTCTTACGTGGTGTTCAATCCAGTTTCTGAACATTGAGATCTGAAATTTCAATCACAATCCAAATAGAAATATAGAAATATTTCACCATGATCTTATTTTTACCAGTTGCACGTCTGTGTTGTTTTAAAATCAATAGAAATCCAAACAATTGCACACAGATTAAATTGGGAAATAGAGTCTTGGCAGCAAAATGGCCCACATTTCCAATATAAATAGAAATAAATTTTTATTTTAAATAAAACTAGCATCTTACACATTGAAAAATAAAACTCAAAGTAAATGAATATTTTGATATATTTAAGATATTCAAGATAGCCATCATTATGACTAGGAAACATAAGAATTGAAAATGCTTTCAATCTAAAGAGAATGTTTATATGATGTTTAATATTACTATATTTAAATTATTCATAATAATTCAAATTCTCAACTAAATTTTACAGGAGTCAACTACTGAGCATTTATTGCTTTCCTTAGAGCAGTCACCTCTTGTAGTCTAAGTTAGGTGATATAAAATACTGTCATACTTTCTGAAATCGGCAACATTTATTTTCCAATGTCCTTTGGATTTCTCACACAGTACTAGTCAAAGTCTATTGACCACACGGCAATACAAAAGACAGAATAAGGAAGGACAAAAACTGACAGGAACAAAAGTAAGGAAACACAGGGAGGTTTTAAAAAATTGAATTTTTGATGTTTATTAAATGGAGTTTTAGGAAGAACAGAATGAAAACGACCAGATGCCTGAGTGTTTAGTACATAAAGTATAATGTGAGCAGAGCTAACAGGGGACATGACAATGAAACACTGAGTGGATGTCTTTCAGTGTGCACATAGATTCAGAGGAGAAAGAAAATATGCAGGTTAGTTAGTCCACAAGAAGCCATATGACCAGGCCTGGAGTCTAGTCTTTTTCCTGGAGCACCAAGCATTTCATCATAACTTTCCCCTTTACCTTAATCTAAGACTTGTTCAGTAAAGCTAAGCTTGTCATTTAATGTATTGATGTGTTTTTCCACTGCTGTGACAAATTATCCAAGATTCAGAACTTTATAAAAAAAAAACCCAGAGGTTTATTTATCTTATAGTTTTGAAGCCTTTAGGCTTAAGATCGGACAGCACTGTCTGGGTTGCCTGTGGTGAAGGCCACAGAAGTACAAAGAAGTCAGAGAGAATCTGGGACAGGCTTTCTCTTTTATCACAGTTTTCAAAGGACTTAGCTCAGGTTCTGTGACAATCATATTAAAGACTTCCAGTGATGGCAACTCACAAAGACCATCTTCCAGAGCTTACCTCTTACAAGGTTCTGTCGACATTGCCATGACAGGACACAGCATCCTTCATCAGAACCCTGGGGAAAACAGCTAAACATTATCTAAAGCTTAGATTCTAAATCATAGCAACCCAGAAACCTTATCCTTGTCATTACTGAAATATCCTGTTGAACACCTTTTAGATTCCCATTGAGTGCTAGTTAAATATCTGTTGATCACACAAAAAGGCTGGAGAAAGAAGGGAAAGAAGACAGATGTCAGGAAAGAAGATATGCTTGTAGAATCTTAATGACATGAACGTTTCAGATGTCATTGATTCATGCCTGTCCTTCCCTTATTGTTAATTTATATTGCTAATGATAAATATATCTCCATTTATAATTAAGATTATTTTTATTCACTTAATGCTGACTTATAAAACTATTCTCCTTTCTATGGGATTATGTTTTCAATACATACAAACAGAGACATGCACATACATGCATATATACACACACACAACACACACATATACATAATTTTGTGTCCTGTATAGTAGTTTAAAACTATACTTGATTCAAATATTATATTAGTATAAAATAATTGTTGAAATTCCTTGCTTTCACATTGATTGTCACTCTTTTTAAGACATGAGCTGAGAGGCAGATGAGGTGTGTTCTGCCCTGAATATCCCTAAAGCTGAGTCAATTCTCAGCTTTACAAGTGAGGTGGGGTGCACTTTATAGAGCAAAACAAGCATTCTTTTCACAGTTGTATCATGTTTTCTCTTGAACAGAAATTCTAGTGTAGCACCTCACACCCACGTGACTATGACCTTCTTCCAGGTCACTGTGCCATTTGCTGTGTGACCTCTTACTTCAGCTGACTGTGATAACTCCAGAAGTTTCACATGAAAAATAAAATAAAATAAAAACTTTGTAAAGTTATAACAGACTCAAAGAATGGGCTTGAAAATGGGTCTGCTTGCATCTTAAAATAGTTTTGGTACATTTTCTATAACTTGACTTATCTCATTTGACAAATATTTTCATCTTTTTCATAGCCAGAGCTATGAGAGATGAACAAGGTCCACAAATCACTTCTCTTGCTGAGCATACAAACCCACCAGCAGGTAGCCAGCCTGACAGCACTCCACATGCCTTGCACATTGCCAGAAAGGCAGAAGTGGCTAGTAAACATTATCAAATGTCTTCTTACACTCCCAAGGGGCGCTCACAGAACATTTACTGAAAAAACAGAAACTCCTGAAAATTCACAGCTTCTAAATAGCTAGTGAATTCCAGATCAAACAATCTTCTGAAAAGAACCCACAACTTTTCGGAATGACTTACTCAGGGCTCATTCTTCTTTCTGACAATGTGAAAGGTACATTCCCACCTGTGGTGTGTGGGAAGACCAGCCCCTTTCTTCCACCCTCAGACCCCAGGCTCATTTTCGCCATAATGAGGAAGCTGACTGATGATGGATAGCGCGTTCCTGTGGCTGAACTGCTCACGCTCCTCTGAACTCAGCAGTATTGGACTGCCCTGCTCCCCAGCAGCTGTCTCTGTGTGCACCTCCCCCTGACTAAGCCCTATTCCCTATTCCATCTGTTCTCTCTTCCTCCTCCCCTAAATTTTACCCCATATACCTGCTGGCAACAACCAATATGCCTGTCTGTCAATAGCTCAGTAATGAGAATGACTTACAAGGTCATATGCTTCTCACTTCAAAAAATAGAAAAAAAAATCTGTGTTCCAATTACTGAAAGAAAGTCACCTTCATCTCCAGTATCCAGAAGTATAGATCATGTGCTCTCCATTAAGAAGTAATTAGAATTAATGTCATATTCATTCTCTCTTGCTCTCTCGCCTGCTTACTCATTCTTACTCTTTCTTACTAAATTTCCTTAAGAAGCCCTGACTCCAGTGTTTATGTTTCTTTTGCCAATGCCCTTTGCTTCAAGTTGAAAAACAAAACAAAGTATTGAATTTTAAGAAGAAAATTAAGGTCTAAAAATGCTTAAGTTGTTACAAAGGGCACCGCTTTGTTCTAGTGATTCTTAGGTTCCCCCCCCCCCCTCGAGTGAATACAAAGTTGTTGAACCTAATTTCCAAGGAGCTGTCAGTACGAGATGCGTGTGTGCATAGAGCAGCATCATTTTCCCCAAGAACATTTTGTGCCATCAGCTGACTAGTGCAAATTAAATTCTGTGTCAGTTTGGTCCAGAGGCTAAGAGTGCCTCATTATATTTTATTGAATTCAATAACCACAATCAAAATATTTGTAAGCAAAATGCAACCAATATGTCTTGTTTCATGCTATAAGCTGTCATGTACAACCTATTAGATTCATTTTCTACAAAGCATGGCACCACATACCATCCCATTTCTCAGAATATTCGGCAACTTTTAATTAATTATGAGACATTGATTTTGGTCCCAGAGTTAATGGTAACAGATGAAGAACATACATCAATGTGTGAGTGAGATCCTTCCATCTAAACTTGGGGAATAGTAAACTATCATTTTTGAAGTCACAGTGCCTGCAGTGAGTCCCCAAGGGATACTGTCTCTAGTTTATGACCCTGAGCTGTTCCCTTTCTCACTAGAATGTCTTTTTTTTCTGGATCCAGTTTTCTGTCATGACAATACCACCCCTAAACCCTACACTGCTCTAGGACTTACTAGCTAGAGTTCCTGCTCTCACCCACACGTCCTTTACACGACAGTGAGAACTCGACTAACACACAGCACTGCTGAACGGTGAGTTGCTTTCCAACATGTTTTCACATTTAGTATTGTAATTGGAATTTGAAGGGGGGTCTTTTGAATCATATAAAATGGTAACTTTTGCAGGCATCTAACTACTTTAAACCATCCCATTCCCTTGGCAGTCTGATACACAGATTCTTCACCTCAGTTGGAGTTCTATTTAAAGTGTCCTATAGTGGTTGATTTTGTGTCACTTTGACACAAACCGGAGTTATCAAAGAGAAAGGAGCTTCAGTTGAGAAAATGCCTCTATGAGATCCAGCTGTAAGGCATTTTCTCAACTAGTGATTGTTGAAATTCTATCCCCCACCCCACATTTACCTGGCAACAGCTTTAACCCAGTTACCTGACACTATAAAAGGGGCTACTTTCCCTTCCTCTCTCTCTTACTCTCTTATTCTCTTGGCCACTCCCCACTTTGCCCCTTCTCTCCACATTCCCTTACCCCCTCTCTCTCCACATGCTCACGGCTGGCCAGCCTCTGCTTCTCTACTCTCTATTCTCTCTCTATTCTCTCTCTCTCTCACCACCCCCCATACTACTCTCCTAACACCCTTCCCCATGCCCTGAATAAACTCTCTTTTGTACTATACCATTGTGTGGCTGGTCCCTCAGGGGCAAGGGAGTCATAACATGGGTCCCTCAAAGACATCCATCCACCTTGCAGATGACTCTCACAGAAAAGATCCACAGGACAGCTATTTGCATTACCACAGTTTGTGAGGACAGAGATGCAATCTTGTCCATTTCCACATTTCTATCTGCTGCTCTGTTTTTGAGTTCTGCTCAATCTCATTTCACTTGTTTATCTGTCTATAGATTTGTTTGTTATTTTGCTTGTTTATTGGCCTGTTTATACAGGAAGCCATTTTGTAGCTCTGGATGTCCTGGAACTCACTATGTAGAGCAAGCTGTTCTCAGATTCACAGAGATTGGCCTACTGTCTCCTGAGTGCTGGGAGTGTGTGCCACCATGTCAAGCTCAATCTTATTGCAGACCTGTACTTCATGACAGTTCAAAGCTTTGCTTCTCCCAGACATACACTGAGAGTATCTGTTTTTTATATCAGAAATAAACTGTGCATATGTGATGTCTGTATGTGTGTGTGTGTGTGTGTGTGTGTATGTATGTATCTGTGCATTCGTTTATGTGTGTGTGTTTACCCACACAGGCTTGCAGAGGATTACTGAAAAAATTCTATTCCGACAGAAGTGCTGGCAAGTAAGTGCAAACTAGTGAAGAAGAATGAGTCTTCCTTCTTCCAATGACCTTATATAGGCCTCCAGCAGAAGATGTGGCCCAGATTAAAGGTATGTGACACCAAACTTGGGTTTGGAACTTGCTTTGTCCCAGGCTGGCCTTCACCCCTGCTTACCTCAGTCTCCTGTGATCAAAGGTTTGACTTGGGCCTAAACTTTTTGTGCCTACTATGTCTCAAGATGTCAAAAGCCTGTGCCTTCCAGCCTCAAGATCTGGATCACAGGTGAGCCCTCCAGTTCTGGATTGTAGTTCATTCCAGATGTAGTCAAGTTGACAACCAGGAGTAGTCATCACAGGATTCTTTTGGTCTTTGACAATGACAGCACATAGCAGGAGCACATAACAGGAAAACAGCCAATGTCATGAAATAGGAGGTTGACAAAGGCTGTAGAGGATCAGGGACTCCCAGTGCCCTTTGACGATGCATGCTCAATGACATAATGACATTAAGACTCTACCTCTTAAATACCAGCACCATCTCAGAGTATCACTGTCAGTACCAGTGAGCCTCTGAAAGAAACTTGTCCGAAGCCCACTACATGAACTGACTATGAATCACCCACTGATTACCAACATACAACATTGAAGATACAGAGTGACTATCTTGCCTTGCCTACTTGACTGGATCTCATCATAAAAGTTATACATTATAATGAGGAGTTTCCTTGAAGTAAGAGCTGAAAAAAAGCTTTAATTTTAAATGTCAGGGAAGCTCAGATAAATTTTCCTGATCTTAGTGAACGGCTAAAATTTAAATATATGCGGAGTCATCTAGACCTAAGGAGGTGGTACTGCCTAAACAAAGAAAGGTAAGAAAGAGACAAAAGCTATTATCAGTTAAAATTCTGCTTTCTAATGAAGATCTTGATAAAGAGTGAACCTCTTGTGAGGCTCTCCTGACTTATTAGCACTAAAACAATGAAGAGTTTGACTTGTTTGGGAAAAAAACAGGCTATTTGCAGTTAGATCACTGACATGGTAACATCTTTTAAAGACTATAAATCCTAAATTATACAACTAGTTAAATCAGAGTAAGATTGTTTGCAAAATTATTTTCCATGTGAATCTTAAGTGATACAACTAAGTTGAATTTGTGTAATAAAGGCTGCTTAAAATATTCTTTCATGTATACCTCTGAGAATTACAAGAATCATTTTGTGCTTTCGGAGACAGCACTTTTTACTGGGACTCCATTGTTTATATCATTACAGAGGTCGAATGATCTTGGAAAACAAATGTGCATGACTGAATTCACTGATGTTTGGAGAGGATGGAGACACACAATGGGGATGCATTTTAAATTTTATTTATTCACTTTACATCCCAGTATCAGACAGCACCCCTCCTTCCAGTCCTGCCTCTCCCATCTCCTCCCCCATTCCTTCTCTCCTTCTCTTATGAGAAGGGAGATCCCTGTATCACAAACACCACTCACCCTACCCCACTCCTCACTCCCCTACATATATCAGACACCATAGGACCAGGTGCATCCTCTCTCACTTAGGTCTGTTAGGTGAACAGGATCCACAGGCAGGCAAGAGATTCAGGGACAGTTCTTACTCTAGTTATTGAGAAACCCGCCTGAAGACCAAGAACATCTGCTACATATGTGAGGGGATAGGTCTTTGGTCAGTGGTTCAGTCTCTGACAGCCCCCAAAGGTCCAGGTTAGTTGATTCTGTTGGTCTTCCTGTGGATACCTTATCCTCCTCAGGTTCCTAAATTCTTTCCCAGACACAGGTAAAAGACTCCCCAAGCTTCTTCTTTGTTTGGTTGTGGGTTTCTGCATCTGTTTCTGCCAGCCGCTGGGTAGAACCTCCCAGATGATAGTTGTGCTAGAATCTTGTCTGCAAGCATAATAGAGCATTATTAGTAGTGTCAGAGATTGGTTCTTGTCCTTGGGATAGATCTCAATGTGTACCAGTCATTGGTTGGCTATTCCCTCAATCTCTGTTCTGTCTTTGTCTCTGTACATCTTGGAGGCAGGGCCCATTTTGGGTAAAAGTTTTTGTGGGTGGGTTGCTGCAAGGGGAATACTCCTACATTGCTGGTGGAAGTGCAAATTTGTACAGCCACTCTGGAAATCAATTTGGTGGTTTCTTGGAAAATTGGGAATAGTTCTATGTCAAGAACTAACTTCATTACTTCTTGGTTATACACACAGAAGATGCTTCACCATCCTACAAGAACAACTGCTCAATTATGTTCGCAGCAGCTTTATTCCTGGTAGCCATAAACAGGGAACAACCTAGATGTAGTTCATTGACACAATGGAATACTACTCAGCTATTAAAAATACTTTTGAAATATTTTTGCTTTTGTTTGTATGTCTGTTAGACAGTTGGCTAAAACATCCTGCCTTGTTAAGGATGAGTTTTAATCTCCATATTAAGAAGGCATGATCAGGTTTGTGGAGAGATGAGACAGATTACAGAGGGTCAGGAAATTGATCAGAGGTGTGTAGCAGTGGGGGAATGGGAACTGAGGGTAGCGACCAGCAAATCCCAGATGCCAGGAAAGCAAGAGGCTCCCAGGACTTTACTGCTTCCATAAATTCTAGTTTTCCTCCAAGGTCACCTTCTTTCACCTAAGAATACCCCGGGCTATGTTGTAGTGTAGAGAAGCTGGTGACAATGTCTCTCAGCTTCTGAGACATGCTTTCAATGACTACATGACTGATAGCTGTCTCTTTAAATACAGAAGAACTTGGCATCTATGGTGCCTGGTGAAATGGCTTGTCATTATTCTTTCATTGTTCTTGAGTAATAAGACTTCTTTTTCTGGCTGCTTTTGAAATCTTACGTTGAATTTACAGCACTTTGGCAACTGTTCACTTAGATGCGGTTTCTTTGGTAATTAATTTACTTATGGTTCATGAACTTCTTGTATTTCTAGACAGTACTATTTTATCAAATTATAAAATTTCAGCCATAATTCTTCAGTTTCATGGCCCATTTTCGATTCTCTTCTTTTGGGATTTCTTCTTAACACCATTTCATATGTCATTGAAAGCTTCAGTTGGGAGTCTTTGCTTTGCCTCAGCTTGGATGAAGGCTGAAGGCTGGAATGGACACAGTTGGTGTTTCTCCCACTGACTCTATCTGCTGCCACCCCACAGTGAAGCTGGTGTGTGTCTGACACCGCATTGGTCATGGCGGCATTCCCATTGGCTATCCACTTCACTAAAATCCTTCATTGGTCATGGGTCATGGCGGCATTCCCATTGGTTATCTGCTTCACTAAAATCCTCTAACAGCTCCAAATACCCAGATCTTTCCTCTTTTATGTACATTTTTCTATAGATCCTTTAAATTGGTGATGGTTCTTCTGATTCAGTGGTTCTCACCTCCCTAATGCTGTGACCCTTTAATAAAGTTCCCCATTTTGTAGTGACCTCCAACCATAAAACTATTTTTGTTGCTACTTTATAACTGTAACTTTGCTAATGTTATGAATTGCAATGTAAATGCCTGTGCTTTCTAATGGCCCAGAGGCAACCCCTGTGAAAGGCTCATTTGACCCTTCAAAGGGGTCAGGACCCACATGTTGAGAACTGCTATACCTAATTTCTCCCTTGAGTATTTCAATATATAGACTACTTAGAGTATTTATTGTAATTTTTAAAAATTTAACACAGCTACATTATTAAATGACAGAGCTTTCTTATATCTTAGATATTGTGCCTGAAGAAACAATGAAGGTTGAAGATTTATTAAAAATATTGTACATGCGTAAAACATAAATATTATTTTATGACCACTGTTATATATACATATATATGCATATATACATAGATACATATGTATGAATATATATAGTATGTAATAAGGAAAACAATTTTCTTTATTAGAAAAATGGTAGAAAGGTAGCAAAGCTGATCAGCTTGACTCAATAATAAATTTAGCTACTTATGTGCTAGATTGTCTAATTATAATCACTAAAATGAAAGCTTGGAATCAAAGCACCTGCAACCCATTGTCTTTTATTCTAGCTGGAACACCCTGCCCAGCCATTAAATGGAATGCTGCTGATCTTAAGAGACACTGAGTTAGATATAATTCTGGTGGAACAGTTAGACTCATTTTTTCCTCCAGAGTTAAAAATTTTGAGAATAAAATCAGCTTCCCTCCCCAGAATTGTGTGGAATCTAATGGCGATGTGGTCTTAAATCTATACATGAGATTGCTTGACCTGCAAACTATGCAACTGGTTGACTGCTACAACTGCAGTCCTAGAAGACTAGATGCAAAATATGATTTCTTAGGAGATTCCAAGTCTTGGGAAATATGAGTCTCCATGGTATGAATGGCTTGGGCTGTGTTTCTGTGAGACGGTGAGCTTTTCACATCACAACCCTAGGTAGCTTCAGGTCTGTAAGACTACAGAATTACTAAGGCGGCATGTCTGAGAGCATGGCAGAGAGACGTGTGGAGAGACTTCTCCACATTAAGATCTAATATGCCAGCCCATAGATTAAGGAAATATCTTGCTGTTTAATAGTTCCAACCTCAGCAGTTCTCTGGTTTTTGCTTAGCCAGCTTTCTGATATTTTCACTAAACTCAGGTTTCTTTGTTACTGGAGCTCCTTGTTGGTAGGAACATTTGCTTATCTATAGATTCTTTATGGTCTGGTGTCAGCTAAGGTACTTCACATAGGTTCTTACTCTTACTGGAAGCAGATGTCCCTGCAACTCTTCGATGGGGTAAAAATTATAAAGCAACATGCCAGATAAGTTTAATTCACTCCTTCATATACTTTCTGCATTTTCTACTATGTTTTGCTCTCTTGTCCTTCAGTTGTATTAGATCTTGAAAAAGGGGGGAGACTTGGACCATTTACTTCTTCAGCTGCCTCTCCCAGCTGACTTATAAAAGACTCTAAGAGTTTCTCACACATCTGAGTTTCTGTCAGGATTCCTTCTTAACATAGTATTCTAGG
The DNA here is from genome assembly GCF_963924665.1 of Micromys minutus. Taxonomy (NCBI): domain Eukaryota; kingdom Metazoa; phylum Chordata; class Mammalia; order Rodentia; family Muridae; genus Micromys; species Micromys minutus. The sequence continues at coordinate 6,326,333 of NC_137984.1, forward strand.
ATCCTTCAATGAAGAAATGGCTCTCTCCCTCATCCCCTCATACAGCAGCACTGGTAAGCAATTCACTAAGGGTAGTATGTTTTTCCTGTGATTTCCTGTGTCATGACTACATACTCACAAGCAATCAAGCTATTGAACCCTTCTCACATAACCCTATCTGAAAGTTCCGTGTATGTCTTGCAGAGACTCTAACCCAAAGAGCTTTCAAACTGGAGGATGGTCAGGTGAAAGAAACGATCAAACAGAACTGGGCATCCAGAAACCTTCAGATGAAAGGAGACTCCATACTGGAAAAACTAAAGATAGATTGTTTCTCAGACAAGGGAGATATAACTACCAAAGAGGACCAGGGAAACTAACAAACTTGCAAGATACAATAGGCCAAATTTGCAAAACAAAGAAACAGAAAGTGGGGAGTTCTTTGGGATAATTAGACAGAAAGGGAAAAGCATAATCATTAACATTTTTATTGCCTTGTCTTTAGCCACTTGTTATTTAACAGGTTCTGGGTCAGTTCTGGAGATTCTGATAGATGCTGAAAAGCATGTATTCATCTCATACTATTCGCTAATAAAACACTTACTGTAGCCAAAGGAACTTTTTAACTCCAAAATCTAAAGAAAAAGCACATTGCGTACAACACAGAAAACTCAAAGTTCTTCAGCCATGAAAGATCTGAAGTGAAGGACTATTTCTCTTAGTGACTTTCCCCTTACCTCCCTGTGGACTCTTCAGAGGCTTCCTACTCTTTGATCAATGTCATCTGGAAACAGAACTGCAGAGTTCTGTGTCTTGATCTAGAGATTCTAAAATGCATGGCGTTTAGAAACAAACTTCAGAGAGGAACCTTGAACTTGGCAATAGATGTGACTTTTGACCAGAGGTTGTAGTATTCCAAGAGCACACAAAGGCAATATGTTGAAAAATTCAAAAAAAAAAAAAAAAAACAAACTAGCATACTGTAGGCTTGTGTTGTCAGGATAGTAAGAAAAGATGATGCAAAACCACTATGAACCACTCTGTATGAGAGGGAAAGACAGGAAAAACAAGACAGGAAGAAGACAAGGAAATGGAGCTAGATGGGGGGGGGGGAGAGGGCTAGAGATAGGAAGAGAGGAAGAGACCTTGAAACCAATTTCTGTCTAGAGCAATGGTGTCTAGCTTTCTATCCTGTGACACTTTAACACAGTTCCTCGTGTTGCAGTGGCCACGAACCATAGAATTATTTCATTACTACTTCATAACTTTAATTTGTTATAAATCACAGTGTAAATATCTGATATGCAGGAAATCTAATGTGCAACCCCCATAAGAGTTCTCAATTTCCAGGGTGAGAACTACTGGACTATAGACTAACATAGGATCATTAGAGAATTGTCCACACCCAAACTTTGCTGACTTCTGTGTTTGATGCTAGCTGTTTCAGTATTATATTATTATTTAATGATTAGTAACTGAATTTATGCTCCTTTTTAACTTACATATTAGACTTACTTTTAAAGCAAATCATACAGATGTATTCCCTGCTATTATAGTTTAAGAGCTCACTGGCACACTTTTCTGTCTTTTTTGACCAGTGCTGTGCAGTTGGGAAAGTGAATGGGGTCAGAATTCCTCGATGCTCACCCAACATAAATGATTACTTTCCAATGGGCTGCAGTTATTTGCAAGATTTCCATAAATCTTAGAAATGAGCGTTTGTAAGACAGGAAAGAACAGGCTCTTTGATTACCTGTAAAAGGTGGGGGAAGGGAGCCTGGAAAAAAATCATCTTTAATTTCTCAGATTATGGAGCAGAGAGATTTCATAGCTTCAGCTCCCAAAATAGAAGGAGAGGAAAGAGGAATAAAACATCAGGGGGAGGGGGGAGAGGCAAGCTGATTGCATTGTTACAACTTAAATTGTACTCAGATGCTAAATCTGATGTGCCAAAAACCAGTGAAGGCTGAGCCTGAAAGATCAGAAAAGTGACATCTGGTATTGGATGCCCCAGCAGACATGACTAATAACACTGGTATTGTGTAGGTTCTGCCTTAACTAATTTAATATTCAAATATGAGGGTCAGCCCTAGCATGCTCTACAAGAACGGAAGGAGACATCGGCTTCCCAGAATTTTCCTCCTTGCCCCTAACAACACTACTTAAGGGAACTGGGTATCTATCTTGCAGGCTAAGCAGGGTAAGCTCTGTCATTTCCACATTCTTGTCAAAACTCGCCTTGTGACTTTCACAAATGGTTGAGGTCGGACGGACCCTGAGAATTCAACCATAACTTGTAATAAATAAATAAATATCCTCCTCATCCTTTTTAGTTTCATGCATGCACTTGCACGCACGGACACACATACGCACAAGCACAAACATTTCTCTGATGAAAATAAAAACCTTCTGTTCTCACCTCTATAACTTTGACCATAATACTAAAGAATACTACACTGACTTGATGCTTGAAGATGTCCTCATTAAATTAAAAAAAAAAAGTCATCCTTTACATCGAATTGTCAACAATTTTAGCTGAACAAATATTTGTTGAATTTCTGGAAATTCCATAACAGCCAAGAAGATGTTATACATGATCACTCTAGTACATTTCAATGATTTAAAGGCATAAACAACCAGCACACCGAGTCCTTAACAGTCTCTGCTTATTAAATAACATGTAGTGTTTGTTGAAACACAGTCCCGGTGATAAGAGCAGCTGGCCATTGACTAGGAAGGATAAAACTTGCACTAGATGAATTACATATAAGATTGCATCATTCTTTCAAAGTACTTATGGAAACCATGCCTATCTAACAGACCAAGAAATGGATTTAGAAAACTAAGTTTTCTCTCTGAGATCACATAGCTTAGTGGTAGCTGAATTAGAATTCTAAGCCAATTTATCGTTTTTCCTGTGTTTCCTCATCATCTTAAATGCAGCAACCTAAGTAGTCACCATAATTGTTCCTTCATAACTCTGATATATGTAGCCCTCACACCCTCCCTCAGAGACTCATCAAGCTCTATAGGGCATTCTTCAGAACCCATATGCTCTTGATTGCATAGGCATTTACTGGAATGTCGTTGACCTACTAGCTGCCATGCAATAGAAGGAAACCAACTTTCTCCCTGCCAGCAGCTGTCAATTTTGAAAGGCTTCTTGACTAGAGGCAGAACTTTATGCCCAAATCCTCTCCATGATGGAATTTTGTCTGGCCCAAGCCTATGCATGTCTTTTGTAGACTGTCTCCACAGCAGTGAATTCATATAGGCAACTACCCAACTGTGTCCAGAAAGCAGTTTTCTTTTAATCATCAACCACCTATAGCTGTAAAATTGTGTCTAACTCAGTTTCCAAAACAATCCCTGAGCCTTGGGACAAGAAGGTATGATGTAGGGGTTCATGTAGAGTCAATCTCTCCACATCTTCATCAGTTGTAGATCTCTATGTTAACCAGCATCCACCACAAAAGATGCTTCTTGATAGAGACTGCTTGATGCACTGTGCGTAAATAAGTCTTTAGGTGTTCATTTAATAGTATGTACATTTAGCAAAGTAATGGTACTAAATTCTTCTCTAGGGACTATGACCTGTCTCTCAGCAAGTTTGTGGAAATAAAAACCTTTTTTTTTTTTTTTTTTTTTGGAGTAAGGAGTGTAGATGTTGCAGTGGTGAGTGTTACTTTCCAATGACATAATCTACTATGAGCAATGGCCGCTGGGCAGGTTTATGAGGGAGTATCTTGAACTGCTTTAGCTGAGGTGGAAGGCCTGAGGATTGTTAGTGGGGCCACTTATGGCCTGGGATCCTGAACTATGTAAATGCAGACAGGGCCAGGCAGCACCAACATCCAATGCTCTCTGTTCCTGGTTCTGAAAATGATGTGACCCAGTTGCTTCTGCCTCTTGCCACTCCGACTTCCTGTCACAGATCGTACCTTGTACTGGAAGCTAAAACAAACCGGTCCCTTAAATGCTTTGCTTGTTCTTAGAGTGTTTTATCACAACAACGGGAAAAGAACTATGACAAAAAAAAAACATCTCGATCTTTTTAATCATGCCTTTCACTACTGAAGACAGGAGGGTCAGTGTTACATGCAAAAATCTCCAAGTTACTTTCCTGCAAAAGAATCCCCACTGTTCTCATGACTGCCCCTTCTTGGAGGCTTGGTGTACAGGTTAAGCAAAGTGACAGACCTCACCACAGTGGGAGAAGCGACTTCTCCGACTTCTCCGCTCGAAAACGAAGCTAAGGAGAGCCGCGTTAGAGGAGAGCAAGAGGGAGGGGGGTTAGAGGGATGGGTAAGACTGAAGGCTCGCTTTTTATTTTGCATTGAAGAGTCAGTTAACAATGGTTACAAAGGAAATTAGAAGCCTGGGAGCATTTGAGGTTTCTGTTATTTCTGAGGTTGCGAAATGCAATCGGTCTTGCATAGGCCCGTGTTTAATGTGGTGTAGCAATGTGGCGGCCTTTGAGGATAGGCTCTGGAACCCTTTGAATGACTTCCATGAGCAAATCAGTGTTCTCTTTACAACTGTGACCCCCAGATTGTGTCTGCCCATTTTTCTGTCTCTTGAAGGGCACAGTCCCACACTTGTCATGAAGTTCACTCAAGCAGTGTGCATTTGGGGATTTGAGGGCAGGAAGAAAGGCCTGGCTGGAGATGCGTCTGTGATGCTGAGGACAGAAGAAGCCAGAAGAGAATCATCAAGTGGCAGTTCAAAGCACCATAGTGTCTACTGGTGATTCCTGTGGTGAAATTGTCACTCAAACCCCAAAGCCCAAGTGGAATCTAACCATGCCTTCGTTGTAAATCTCTTGTAAAGGGTACTTTCCATGGTCGTAAGAGAAAGGTTACTACACAACCTTTGTGGACTATCAGAGATGAGTCCGTGAGACTAGGTCAACATAGAGACAAATCTCACAAACCCTACTTAGAATGTATAACAGATTGGTATCTTCAAGAAGGCCAACCAGACAGGCCTCACTTGCCTCCTCGCAAAGCACCAAGAGCTGCGCTCTGGAAGAGCAGATCTGTTTTGAAGTCCTGAGAAATTTCTCGCACCAGGCACTGAAAGGGGAGCTTGCGAATCAGAAGTTCCGTGGACTCCCGATAGCGTCTGATTTGACAGAGTGCCACAGGGCCAGGCTGTAACGATGAGGTTCTTCACCCCTCCAGCAGGGGGCGCACTCTTGCAGCGGGCTTTTGTAGCCAGTTGTTTCCTGGGTGGATTTGCGGGCAGTCGGCTTTGTACGAGCCATGGTATCGGCACCTCCTTACTTACCCCTTCTCCTTCCGCTGGAGCTCAGCAAGGGAGAGGGGCAGAGGCGGTGGCTGCGGACATACCAAACATGTAACAATTATGCCAAAAGATAACCGGCTAACATACACGGAGAACATACGCTTAAGAGTCCACCACGAGGGAAAACATTTCATTCTCAAGAAAAATATTTTTTTTCTTCTTCCTGTTATCAGTAGTTCTGAATGTTAGCTATTTTTTTCCCATGGGGTTAAAGGTACCTAAGTATATGATCAGAGGTGGAAACACAGGGGACAGAATCAGGTATTGGCAAATTCTCCACGTTCATTTGTGTGTGAATTTTTAATATAAATGCAAGATGTAAAGCATTAACGCAAGCAAAATGTTTCAGTGAACACATGTCACCAGTCCAACTTTATAGCAATTATAAATAAACCTGTTAAATTTTGGATTTAAAAAAAAAAGTAAATTTCATATTGATGGCAACTAAACAGTGTTTGAAGCGTTTTTTATCATCAGGTAGATTCCATCCATCTTTTCTAACTGAGTCATATACATGCAAGTACATGTTTGTAATGTTGTCTGTCTTCTGCGCTGTTCCTGTAAGTTAGCTATTAAAATACATTAAACTATTAAGAAAAAATTATGTAGAACAAAGGTCATATCAACTTTAATTTCATTTCTGTCATGAGCTGGGAATTCGCCTAAATGGTTGAAACACACTTGTGGATAAAACCTCATTATGAACCTGTGAGATGGATGGAATGATCATTTACCACACAACAAGGGGGTGAAGTGGGGTGAGCGAGCAAAGGGAACAGTGGAGGTGCTTGTGGGATTTACTTCAGGCACACAACAGCGCCATCCGACATAAATCCTCACTTTCTCTCACATCTCCAGCATGTCCTTCATGTCCTCTTTCTCACACATTCTATTACTTTATTATTTTATTCTTTTCAAAGATAAGCAGCCCATGCCTGCTTCATTTCTTAAGTTTTGACAAAGCTATCATCTCTACGCAAAAGAGAAGCATTCTTTCAGGACTTTCAGATCCCATATTCACAGAAGCAGGCGGGGAGACATCACCCTTGTTTTGACATGGGGCCACAAATTGACTTTGAGATCACCAAATACGCTAGATTGGATGGCTACTGAGGCTTTACAATGCTGAGACTCTAAGCACACAGCCTTAAGTCCTTAAGGTCTTAGTGAGGAAAGGACTTCATTCTTCAATAGTAAATAGGATAGAATTTCATTGGATAAATCGTGGTTAAAAATGGTTAAAAATGAACGCACATACACACAGCCCACCCCACCCCAATACCAAACAAGTTTAAATGTAGAATTGAAGAAATCAGAATCAGCCACGAAAGAAGAACCAACTCCACTGAAACTTTGAGGTATCTTGTTTTACGATGGCTTAAGAAGTCCTTCCATGCACAAGCACATGCACACACTCATGAACATGCACATCAATGGATGCTTCTATGTTTTAGATTTATCCAAATCTTCCTGAACCTCCCATAGACCAGAAGTACAGCATAGCATCCTCTGCAAACTCATTCCCTAGCAGAATTTCAGCCCACACTCTGGATGCTCTCTGGTTGGCGGTTGAGTCTCTGTGAGCCCCTATGGGCTCAGATTATTTGATTCTATAGGTTTTCTTGTGGTGTTTTTGGCTCTTCTTGCTCCTTCGATCCTTCCTCTCCCTCTTGGACACGATTCCCAAAGCCCCACTTACTGCTGGGCTGTGGGTCTCTGCACCCGGTGGAATCAGTTGTCTGGTGAAGCCTCTCTGATGACAGTTGTGCTAGACCCCTATTTGCAAGTATAGCAGGTTATTATCAATAGGGTCAGGAGGTGGGCTCCCTCTCACGGCATGTGAGTCAAGCTGAACCAGGTAGGGCTGGCACTTTCCTCAAATTCTGCTCCACTTTTTACCCCTGCTCATCTTATAGGCAGGACATATCGTGGTTCTAAGTTTTTGTGGCTGAAATCCCAGTCTCTCCATTTAAAGAAGACTGGTTCAGGCTTCGTATTCCCCGTTTCATGGAGTCTTAGGTAGGGTGACTCTCATCAATTCCTGGGCATTTCTATTGTCCCATGTTTGTAACTGATCCCAGAGATGACTCTCAACTCCTACCAATCTAGTTGTCTCTTCTAATATTCTCTCCTTCCACCCTCTCCCCACCCTGCCTCATCTCCCCCTGTTCCCATCCCCACCCTACATCATCATTCCTCCATCCACCCTGATACTGAATCTATTTCCCCTTCTCAGTGATATTCAAGCTTCTCCCTTTGGGCCCTCCTTGTTTCCTAGCTTCTTTGGGTTTGTGGATTGTAGCATGGCTCATATCTATGTATAAATGAACATATACCATGTTTGTCTTGCTGGGTCTTCCATAGTTCCATTCATTTGTCTGCAAGTTTCAGGATGTCCTTGTTTTCCAATTAATTAATTAATTAATTAATTGGAAAACCTCACTCAGAAGCCTTCCTGTATTTCCCTGTCCTCCTCTCCTCTGAGAACAGTTGACTGAGTTTTGATCTTAGCCATTCTGATGGATGTAAGTTAGAGTTGTTTTGATTTGTATTTCCCTCATGACTAAGGCTTTTGAACATTTCTTCAAGTGCTTGTAAGCCACTAGAGATTCCTCTGTCAAGATTCCCTTAATCTCTATCCCATTTTTAATTGGGTTATTCCGTTTGTTGATGCCTAGTTTCTTGTGTTATTTATATGCTCGGGATGTCATATCTCTGTCAGATGTGGAGCTGGTCAAATCTTATCCCAGTTCTGTAGGCTCTCATTTCTGTCCGTTTGATGGTGTCCTTTGCCTTCCACAAGCTTTTTAGTTTCATGAGGTTCCAATTAATAATTGTTGAGCTTAGTGTCTGATATCCCTGGGAATCCTCTCCTGCCTGAGGAGAAACAGAGGAGAGAGGGATTGAGAGAAAGTGAGAGGAGCAACTGAAAGGTAAGGAGGGAGGGAAAGCTGTGATGTGATGTAAATTAATTAATTAATTAAAGAATGCCTTCAGGTTTCACTGTGATTTTATATCAAGAACACCGCCTGTTATACAGGTCTGAGTTGGCTACAACTCATTGAATGGCAAATTCTATTGCTTTTCTCCTTCAATTTTCCCTGGTGCAGAAATGAAATTGACATCTATGACCTAATCAAATTACTTAATTAGATAATATGCCTAAGCATATATGAGTGTGGGGCCCAGGGCAATGTGGAAGATGGAGTCTTTTATTCAAAATGTACCGAATTTCAAGGTGATAACAGGAAAGCACAAAGCCACGCCTAGATATTGTGATTCCCTTGTGCACCAAGCCTCATGAGACTTCACAGGCTACACACAAAGGAAGCTGGCTCTTGTCTAAAGTATCACAACTTAGGAACTGGGAAACTAACGGTTTTTAAGCACCCAGGCAATTCAAGACAAATATTATTATCAATAATAATGTGGATACATATTTAAAAAATGCCAGCCAGTTTCTTCTACTTCTGTTTGGTGCTATGGGCCATTCTTTTCCAAGGAAAATGCATTCAATGATTGTGATTTGACGAGTAGAAAAGAAAAAGAAAGAAAGAAAGAAAGAAAAAGAGGAAGATTAAGAAGAAGAGGAAGAGGAGGAAGAAGAAGAGGAAGAGGAAGAAGAAGTCTCCCATCAACTCTTCTTCATTTTGCAGTAAATTGAGCCTTGGAAGCAGAAAGGAATTAGGTAAACAAAATAAACCTAGAAAACCCGAGGCATTCTGGACAGTGATCTGAGGGAAAAATGTGTTAACAAATGTAATTCTGTTTACCAGTATAAAATGAGAATGTAACTTTCATTAATAGTCTGGGTTGAAGCCAGGGTTTTGTGTGATATGGAGAATCCCAACTGTGTTGTTGGGAAAGAGGATGAGATTTATGTATACTACTATTTTTTGTTTTTACAGTTATGCTCATGTCTCTAGAGGAAAAGATAGATCTAATAAACCAAATAAATAACTGAAAGCAACATGCTATGTTCAGTTTCTCATGCAAAGTTTCCATTGTTGCCCAAAAGTTTTCCACATGCAAGGGAAAAACCAAAGAAGGTCCTCTTCTTGGTCATTATCTGAAGGAAAATATCTAGCTTTGATAATGATGTAATATGCTTTTCACACGTCTGTACTTCACAGAACACTATGTAATCTCTTCCAGTGTACCCTTATAAGCAACTGTGTGCTTTCTACTTTTAATGGTGGATAAATTGCTTGTGAACACTTTACAAGAGTATGTCGCTGCTCAGTTTGGGGTCTTTATGTGGTAACTAATTGCAGCTGTGAGTGAGTTTGAGAAACAAATATACCACTTGGGGGAGATATCTTTTTCTTATATTCCTTTTGGAGAGGGAGAGAGGAGGAGAAAGAGGGAGACAAAGAAGGAAGCCTCAGCATGAGTCAAGTAACAGAAACGATGCTGTAGCCCTGCAAAGATTGGTCACTGCAAGTCTCTGATAACCGATAGAATCACGTGAGCATTTGATTCAAACTGAGAGGCTTCACCGACATCAGACACCACAATTTGATTCCGTGGCTATGGAAGAAAACATCTGGCAAAATCAACCCGCTGAACTCTGCTGTTGTCTACGCTTGCAGCTTTTGAAGCTGTATTTCTGTATGTTTCCTGCAGGACCTCCTCATAGACTTCATTACAGGGAGGATGACACCAGCTTCTCCTTTTCTCAGAAAATTATGTGCAACGGTATCTGTTGGATTTCAAATCCTGAAACATTAGCTGAGGTGCATATTTTATATATCAAAGCAGGCCTGGCCTTCGGGTTCTCCCAGCATCCCTCAGTTCCTAGGGATTTGACATATCCCATCCCTGAACGTTCTGTCTCATGGGCTTCACTGCCTTTTCTCCCGAGGCTCTTTCCTATATGATCAAGGCATTTTGGTCTCTCGGCCCTTTTTTCCTCCTCTCTTTCCCCCTCTCTGAGAGTGTTCTTTCTTTCTCTTTCCCCTCCCCTCTGTCTCCCTTCTCTCAGAGACCTTCCTGGTCTCATTCCTTGGGGCCAGTGAACTGGCCTGCCAAAGAGCAGTTTCCAATAAACTTGCGTTTATATATAGAATTTTAGTCTGGCTCGAGTGGGCTCAGTTCTCCAGCAGAGAAAGAACTTATCATTTACAAGTAGTTTGTTATCTCACATGATAATCCATCTATTCACTTATTCAATAAATCACACAGTTATTTCAAAGAGTACCTTTTAAGCCCATCTTAACTTTGGAAACTGAAACAGAAGCCCAGCTCCTAACTACAAGAGATGAAAAGCAGTCAAGAGAAAAAAAAATGGAGCACATCAAAAGGAAATGCATGCAGTAGCTGAGGAAACAGGAGTGTGGGAAAGAATCTGATATATATGGGCAACAGTTCGGTTGGGTATGTGTACAGGAAGCCCAGTCAAAGTTCAAAGGACCTGGAGGACTCGCAGTTTTTCCAGCACAGCGTTTGCCACCACCGTTCACACAGTTCAGAATGAAGTTGCAACCTTGCAATAAATAGCTCTTAGGTAATTCACTTAACCTTTCTTCGTCTCAGTTTCCTTCTTGGTAAAACAGACCGTAGAAGATTAAAACCGCTTTCCCGCTTCATAGCAATGTGAGCGGTAGACAACACAAAGCAAACCTTGCAATACTTGTGGGCCTTCTTTGAGTTGCCATCCCCTAACTTATCCACTAAAATTATGCCTACCTGCTTTACAATTGGATGGTGCCATGTTTCTCAGACTTCAAAGGATACAGAATTTTAATCATGAAACTATAAATTTGTGGGATAATAGCCAACATTTAAACTATGGAAATCTTGATATTCCTTTATGATTTTTGATAATTCTCAAGCACACCAGTAATCGAGATGCTATTATCTTCTCAGAAAGAAAAGGCAAGGTTTCCAGTGGCTGTTCAACTCACCATTTTGATAATATAAAAGACGAAACAGGAGACTTATTGTTTTGCTCACACACAATGGAGGCCACAAAAAGCTTGTTGGGTCTGCTTCCGCTTACTGTGTCTAGACGTGAGAATCCTTTGGACTAAGGGAATATTTTAATAACAATATATACGTATTACTGTATGTATATAGAGCTGTAGCTATGTATATTTATATACATATGTATACATTAATATATACATTTACATGGATGTATAAAATGTACTTTACTTGTAAGTGGATCAAAGATCTCCACATTAAAATATTAGATGAGAAAGTAGAGAAACCTTAGAACACATAGGCACAGGAGAAAATTTCCTGAACAAAACACCAATGGCTCAAGCACTAAGGTCAAAGATTAACAAATGGGACTTAATGAGATTGCAAAGTTTCTGTAAGACTAAGGACATCGTCAAGAAAACAAAACGGCAACCAACAGAATGGGAAAAGATCTTTACCAACACCACATCAGATAGAGGCCTAATATCCAAGGTGTACAAGGAACTCAAAAAGCTAGACACCAGAGAATCAAATAACCCTCTTAATAAATGGGGTACAGAGCTAAACAAAACGTTCTCAGCTGAGGAACACCGAATGGCCGAGAAACATCTGAGGAAGTGCTCAACATCCTTAGCCATCAGGGAAATGCAAATCAAAACAACCCTGAGATTCCACCTCACACCAGTCAGATTGACCAAGATCCAAAACGCAGATGACAGCAGATGCTGGCGAGGCTGCGGAGAAATAGGAACACTTCTCCATTGTTGGTGGGGTTGCAAACTAATACAACCACTCTGGAAATCAGTCTGGCGATACCTCAGAAAATTGGATATAGTACAACCTGAAGACCCAGCTATTCCACTTCTAGGCATATACCCCAGAGACACTTTAATACACAACAAAGATATATGCACCACAATGTTCATAGCAGCTCTATTTATAATAGCCAGAAGCTGGAAAGAACCCAGATGTCCTACAGAAGATGAATGGATACAAAAATTGTGGTACATTTATTTACACAATGGAATACTACTCAGCCACCAGAAACAATGACTTAATCAAATTCTTAAGAAAATAGCTGCATCTAGAGAATATCATCCTGAGTGAGATAACCCAGTCACAAAAGAACAGACATAATATGCAGTCACTGATAGTGGGATGCTAACCCCAGAGGCTTGCTCTCCCCCAGAAACAACTCACAGACTGTATGAAGTCCAAGAAATAAAAAAACAAAACAAAACCAAAAATATTTACAAAACAAGAAAACTTTGACTATTTCCATGTTACATTTTGTTTTACATGTACTTTACGCTCATTGTAACTATTAAGTTTTCAATGCATACTATCAAACCTTTAAAAAAAATCAAGTACTGACTAAAAAATATATTCATATAGTTATATGTAAAAATTATTTTAAAATCTGAAAAAAGTACTGACAAAAATATATAATTTTAAGCAAAAAATGTTTAAAATCTGTACATTTATCTTTGTTTTGTAAAATAAAGTTGTTTTAAAAAAATTTAAAAAATGTACTTTACTAACCTGGAACACACATAAATTATACACATACAGACACCAGTTATTTTTTTTTTTTCTGTCTCTATTTATTACTCATTGTATTCTTACCCCTTTCTTCTGAAAAATCAGAAAATAATCAGACGTTATAAGTCACACCCATTGAATTTGATTCAGGCTTAGGTGTTCTTGCGGGGATGTCTGCATTTTACCGTCAATGCCCTGAGTTCCTTTGTTTGGCGCTCAATGTCCATTTAAAAGCATTACTTTAATGTTGAGTTAGAGATGGTTAGAATTCAGTGTTTTCTTTCAGATAGAGCTGAGGAAGGAGGTAGATTCTGAACTACATCACCTTCTCTCGCAGCTCTGTTCTTCAGTCTTCAGTCTTCTGCCCAAACATTGTCTCTCTAGGATGCACCTCAGTGAGAATGGATTTCCCCAAATAACTCCCTTTCTTTTTTCTTTCTATCTATCTTTCCTTCCTTCCTTCCTTCCTTCCTTTTCTTCTTCTTCTTCTTCTTCTTCTTCTTCTTCTTCTTCTTCTTCTTCTTCTTCTTCTTCTTCTTCTTCTTCTTCTTCTTCTTCTTCTTCTTCTTCTCCTCCTCCTCCTCCTCCTCCTCCTCCTTTTCCTTCTTCTTCTCTTCCCCTCCTCCTCTTCCTCCTCCTCCTCCTCCTTCTTTTTCTGCTTCATATTTTGTGTCCTGTATATTATGCTTGCCTGTGTGACCCATAGTTCTTTTTACTGAGATACATCTCTATGATTTAAGAAATGCAGGCCTCAATGAGGCTTTCGGCCAGTTGCTTTCTTAATCTAAGGGAGAACCTAAAATGAGATTGAGTCCTGAGTCAAAGATAAATGAGGAAGGATGGAGCCCATTAGGGCCTCGGGTTTGAGTTAGGCTTAGGCACAGGGCATAGTAGGCCATGAAACAATACAGGATTAGGTTATGTAACACTGGTGTAGGGAAAGTACCTAACACCTTAAAATTACCCAGAGCTGCTGGCATGGGTGCTAGCATGGGCTGTTCTCTATCCAGCTGTTTGTTCTAGTCAACAAGCAGAGCGCCTTAAGGCAAATGTGTCTCTTGAATCACTGGTTCCTGAAGAAGATTCTCTTGAGAGGACTGTGGTGCCCAGGGACTGCCAAGGTCTCCTGAGGCAAGGGAAGAAAATTTACCATGACCTAGAGTGAAATTCCTCCATGGCACAGAAACCCACTGGCCATTTTGGGGCTTTGAGTCCTACAGGCAACATCACAGAGTCTCAAGCTGAAGAGGTAATTCAGCATTCTCCCTAGCCGGTTTCTCTCGCGGGATGCCGCACAAGTCATTTGGGGAATGCCCACAACGTGTTTGATTGCTGGATCTCAGTGGTATTTTTCCACTTTGTTTTTTCTAAATGATTAAAAAGAACCACTGGCATTTGGAGATGCTTTGTCTAGCTGAGAATTTTTTCCTTTGTGCCTGCTTGTCCCGCATTGCTGAAGTCTCAGTGTATTCACAACATTGGGACACATCATCCACCTTGAAGTAGAAATAAAAAATGGCAGCCAGGTTGAGACCACTCTTCTTCCAAAGGTCAGAAATGTCACAGGTCCTCTTTAAGCCACCTAGTAGGTCCTCTCTACAGGACTTGTAAAGGAACACTGTGATTTCAAAACCAGGGAACAAGAGCAATGGAGAGTGCTTGCTACAAGTAATTCATGTTGTGATTCAAAACAAAATCAGACCAAATTGTCAATGAGTAAAAAGGTAAGAGTATCCCTAAGAGTAAATGAAAGAGTATGACTAAGAAGTCTGTGAGCTAGCTTAACTACCACTAACTAGATAGTTACCAATAAGCACAACAAACAACTATGGCAGTTTTACCAAGATGTTTTAATATAATAAATGCAATCTAGCATCCAAGAACAATCTTGTTCACTTGGTAAGAAAAATAGTCCTTCAGGAAACCTTACTTTCTTTTCAATATCTTCTCTGTTGCATCCAATACTGGTAAACTTAACACCACTAAATGTCGGACTTAAGAAGACCTAATTAAGGCAAATTAGAAGTTATTGTTGACATTCTTGTCAGTAAACACATTTTTCTTAAAGGTCTAAGAACCTATTTAACAAAACCTTGATTCCACAGATATTAAAAAACAAACAAACAAACAAAAAAAACAAAACTATTCAGCAGCCTTGATTGGTCCCAAATGCTGCCTGTGATCACCTGGGATACTCTTTGGTCTTCTTTCTTTCCCAGTCACTCTGGCCACCCTTGCAGTCCACAGAACTCACCCCCACCTCACAGTTGCTGTCCACATCACCTTGTCCAGAGCCCTTAGTTTCTTGATTCCTGCACTCATCATAAGATAGGCAGCTACTACAGTGATCATGGGTTGAGCTGTTTAGCCTAATTATTTAGTGCAGTGAAATTTAGTCTTGTTAGCAGTATCCAGATTTGAATCCTAATACTTGAAGAAATCTCCCACAAATTATGAACAATACAAATATAAGGAACAATTTTTTTTTAAAAAAAAAAGGACCCAGTATGGAGGACATAAAATTGAAACTCTCATGGCAATTAGAAATATTTACTTGAACTATGTGTAGTCAGCGGCAGTAAGGATGATGTGTATTGTCAAATATGGGTCAACTCTACTTTGTGGCAGCTTGTTGGTTTCAGCCATGACATGTACAGTACTTAAACCATTTATGATTCATAGTTCTGGCAGAGAAAGTGCTACCAGAAAGCTATATGAATAAAGCAACAGGCTGAATGAAGCACAGTTGTATGACAGTAAGATTCTAGTGTTCTTTGGTCTTATTCAGTTTCTATTACTCTGTGTCATTAGCCTGGTGTGCCCGTGGAGCTCCAGACTTAGGAATTCAGGCAGGGGAAGCATGCCAGTCGCCCCTCTCCTCCACCGTGACTAGTGATTCAGCTGGAAAGATCTTATATCTGGACACGATTCATAGGCTACAAATATCTGGAGGACTCTTCATTTCCCTGTCATCTTCTTTCCTGTGTGGCCTAGTAAGTACTGGATGAGTGGTTCTCAACATGTGGGATACGACCTCACAGACTGTCAATCATAAACCACTCACAGGGGCCAGTTGCCTAAGACCACTGAAGAGCACAGATATTTACATATGATTCACCATAGGAGTAAAGTTATAGAGTGGCAAAGAAAACAGATTTACAGTTGGGTATGACCACAACATGAGGTATTAAAGGGTTGAGAACAACTGTACTAAATATTCACTGAACCTCAGCTTGGCTATTGTGTGTCCTCTTACAAAGTCTCTCTTAGGCACTGATATGGGTTTCATATTAACTGGTACCTGTGTTCCAAGAGCAGGTAATCCAAGAAACCAGGAGGGAGATATCCGACATCTTCATGATTTAGCCTCAAAATCGAACAGTGTCCGTTCTCCTGTACCATGTTAGTCAGTTACTCGTAAAAGTCTTATGAAGTTGAGATTTCAATGAAAGAAGCGTTAGGTTTTGAGATCATATGAATTTTGGCCCGACTTCAATTTAATGGCAAAAACGTTCACTATGTGACATGAAACCATGTGAATCACCCTTGGGAAAAATCTGCGAATTGAAGTCCATCTTGTGAACCACACAGGCATTTTATAGCAATATTTACAATCCACAATGCGAGCATATTAATTATGTGAAGCTGAAAGTATCCCCATGAGCTAATAGCCAGTTGGGAAATCAGAAAGGCGACTGAGTTCTCCTGCAAGTATGACTTACAAGGGGATTTTCCCCTACATCTTCTTAGCCAAGAAAAAAAAAAAATCATATGACTATCCAGCTTCTTTATAAGGTGAAACTCTGAGCAGAAACCCAATCTACTTTTGCCAGTCTGATATATTTGAAATGAGCTAAGAGTGGATTTTGAAAGCTAAGTTTACAATTATTTTTGGTGAGGCAGTATAGCCTGACTTCCATTGATGGCTTCCTCCAGTGCACATCCTGATAGGTCACCAATGCGAGGCTTTTAAATGCCAAGTATAGTTTCAGGATTTTCTTCAGTTTATTTTAAAAATAATTAAATTTTATTTTGATTTGTGTATTATGGGGTGTGTGTGTGTGTGTGTGTGTGTGTATAAAGTAGCCATGTATTTGAAAAAAAATGGGTTTGGAGAACATGGGAAGGATTGAGGGGAAGAAATGGAACAAGGAAAATGATGTAATTATATTTTAGTTTAAAAATGAAAAATTAATAGAGACTATGAATTTGGGCAGGAATGTAAGGGCACACTCGCTGCACATGTGGATGGCACAAGATACACTCAGGCCTTGAGCTCTGCTCTCTCTTCTCTTTAAGACACATTTCTGTTATTATTTATGGTCGTGTCTGCTGCTTGACCTGCATGTTTTCCAAGATTCTGTTCACCTACCTCTCGCTGTGGGAGTCCTATACCTGCAGACACACAGTATCAGGCCATAAGTTCCAAGCTCTGGGGCTTTGAACTCAGGTCACCACACCTGAGTAGCAAGTGATTTCTACATTGAGCCACATCCTTAGCCCAACTGACTTGTTTTTGTTTTTTTGTTTTTTTTTAAATTAAGGAATCTGCATTGCTAGCTGTAGTTTTAGTATTTTACATAAATAGGATAAATAAAGATTGCCCAACCATTTACTGATAGTTAAATAAGAGCTATCAGAGAGGTCACTCAGACAGAAGGGAAGATCATAGCTTTTAGCTCAGGTAAAGAGGGACTGCAGTTGTCTGTTGGTCTTGATGATTTCATGTGAAAATGAAAATATCATCCTTCACTTAGATAAGGAGAACATGAAAGGTGCAAGTTGAACTTTTGCCTCGCATCCTGTTTCTGCTGCTTACCGTTTTCAATTAATTTCTGTTTGTCTTACTGTCTATCCGCTGAAAGCGTATCTGAATTCAATGAAAATGTAAAACATGTGATATGAAATTGTTTGAGAAAGGAAAGAGGAAGTGTGCTGTTAAATGTTAAGACGGGTCCTGTGGTAAATTGTATACACGCACCACATCAAAAGTAAATTGAAGTTAAAATAAATAATGTTACACTGCAAGTTGAAAGACTATAGCAAAGCGTAAAGATGCTTGTGTACTAATTGAGAGTATTTTAATCGTGACAAGATTTAGAGAAATAAACACTGTAGATGGGAACAGGGCGCTGAAAGCTCAGTGCGGGTTCTGCTTTTCCTTTCTAGTGGCTTGGCAGTGACTCAGAGCTGAGCTCCAGCCTGGCCTCAGAAACAGAAGCAGTGCTGTTCAAAGGATTAATCAGCGGCCATCCGCAGGAGGCATGGGGCCAAGCACACGTCCAGCCCTGAGGTGGTAGAGAAAGCATTGCCCTCTTCCATGCTGCCAGTGGTTATGGCGGACCACTGCCTTGTAGTCAGGCTCCAGGCTAAGTTAAGCAGGCGTTTGCTTCCCTCCGGATCATGATGTTGACCTCACCCGAGGCCTTTGTCCTCTCCAATCTCTCCCGGTGACTCACCCTCAACCACAGGATTAAAATGACCAACACTCTCTTAGCCATGATGGTCTGGTTTTGACTCATGCTGGGCTCTCGGCTGTATGACTTGCAGGGATCAAGGGAGAAACCCTTGTCTTCATTCAAGAGTGGGGGGAAAAGAAGAAAGAAGAGGTTCTTTCTGTAACAGAGTCTCAAATTCTGTTGAATTCGAATCAATTAAATGAAACTGCTTTCTAGAATATAATCTACTTACATTTGGACTCTCTATAAAGCCCTGACAGAAATTCAGCAGAGGCTCCCTTGCTCTCTTGTTCTTCCCCCTTGCGTGTCCTCTCCCCATTCCCTTCCCCCTCTCTTTCCACGTGCTCATGGCCGGCCTGTACTTCTCTATTTTTCTCTTCTCTCCTCTGTCTGCCTCTACTGCCCTCTTAACTCCCCCCATGATGTAAATAAACTCTATTATGTACAAAAGAAAGAAAGGAAGGAAGGAAGGAGGAAGGAAGGAAGGAAGGAAGGAAGGAAGGAAGAAAGGAAGGAAGAAATTCAACAGAGGCTCATAAAGATCAGTTAAGAAGATGTGTGTTTTGTGGAACAAAGCTTTTAATACATGTATGTCTTACAAATATATATTATTTTCAGATTGTTGTTCTTTGTTCTGCAAGTTTATCATTACACATCTAAAGGCAATTTAATTCTAATGACAGCCAAGCAGGTACTGGAAAGAACACTAAAAAATACTAAAATATTTTATGTATGAATGAGTTAATCTGTTAAGCAAATGCCATTGCCCATTGGCATTTTTAAAATACATACCTATCATATGACATGAATGCTTATATCACATAATAAAATGGCTTATTTAGTTTTAAAACCAACACTTAACTTGAGTGAAGACATTTAACTTTTGAGATAACTTTTAGTCTTCTTTTAATGTATCAAGTATCTATGCACCACACTCATCCAGCCTTTATGGGAGAAGTTGAATAAAAAAATTCTCCTAATCTAATACCTCATTGAATTTCCAAAAAGGAAGCACATACTAGACATTTCCACAATTCCTGAATGGCATATTATATCGATTTCCAAGGTATCAGACATCCAGAGAGAGGATTACCCTGGCTTGGTCCCAAATGGACAATGGAAATTTATTCCTAACCAAGTTATATGCTTAGATGTTTAGAGATGCTACTTAGAACTCTTCTTTTATTGTCTAATAACCAATGGGATTGTTTTTATTATAACAACATTTTTAGCTGAACATTTATAAGCATATTTGTTTGTACAAATCTTGCATACCAATGCTGAGGATGAAAATCCCACTTTTTGTTAATCCTGTGTTTGAGATATGTTTATAATATCTATAGGTGATATTAAAAGGTTGTAAAATCAGAAATGTTATTGGACTTGTGTGTGCTCCTATATGGCTTACCAAATAAAGCAATGTCAATGTCATATATTAAATCTTAAGTCAATTTAATAAAATATGTTGAAAATGAATTTATCATTTCTCTGTAGTCTGGGATTGAGTTCAGGCTTGGAAAAGAGTTTCATCCCGTTTGGAGTGTACACAGTAAGAAGACAAACTCATTTTTGGGTGACATGACCACTTAGTCATTGGTCCTCAAGCAGGTTTTAAAGAGAAAACAAAAACCACCAGCTCATAGCAAAAAGCTAGAAAATCAATTCCAACACATAAGAACAACCATGAAGTCAGAACTTGCTATTTTCTCATCTTGATTCTTTATATAACAAGTGTATCTTAAAAGAAAATACAAAGAAAATATTTTATTTTAGTC
Source organism: Micromys minutus (assembly GCF_963924665.1). Lineage (NCBI taxonomy): Eukaryota > Metazoa > Chordata > Mammalia > Rodentia > Muridae > Micromys > Micromys minutus. The sequence continues at coordinate 6,346,320 of NC_137984.1, forward strand.
GTTGTATAAGAGCAATGTTGGCAAATGAAGAACCAATAAAGTAAGATAGTAATCTTCCTAACAGATGAAATTGCAATGCGTGTGCGCTTGCTTTCTCACACGGGAACATTTCCCAGAGGCCCCAGTGACCACTTATCATTATCACATCACAGGGATTATTCACTGGACAAATATCTTGCTGATCCAATCTTCTACAAGTGAATGTTTGTCTGCATTGGACAATGGTTATTCATATATTTCCACAGAAAATACAACAAGAGCCCTGAAGGAATTCAGGAAATATTTAGGCATCTCTGTTGCATCCAACACTGGAGTGGTTTTTGTCTGGTTCTTGACCAAAATGGTTCTTCCAGGAAGAAGTTTTGGTAATTTTATTCAATCAATTCCCTTGTGGCAAATGACTCACATTATCGATTGCAGTGTGGTTTTTATGCTGTATTCTCAAGTTTTACTTTCTAGAATGTCAAGGAACAGTCCTGGTTCCTGTTACTCCAGTGATATATCCCAAAGCTGAGGACATCCTTCACAACCTGAGCTACAGAGGTGCTGTTCACCTCTATCAGTGATCCTCACACAGATCACAGTGTTTGGGACCAAACTTCAGCACATCATGAAACCCATGAGCCGTTCATGATCAAAATGGCGCCACACTCTCCTGTTCTCCCCAGCAGATAGAACTGATTGGTGTGAGCTTCCCTTTAACATGGCTGTTTGATTCCATAATAAAAAACACAGGAGACAATTTTACTTCATTGGTTTGTCATTTGACAACATGGCTCTTGTACAACTAATAATATAAATAAAAATATTTTCTTTGCATTTTTCTTATAAAATACACTTTTTATATAAAGACCAGGCACACACCACTCAAAATGTGATCTGGCCTCAGCAACGTTGTCTTGCTTTTCTTCTCATATAAAACAAAGGGGTTTCCTACCAGTACTGTTTACCCACCCTGCGCTATACTGTGTATTATGGATACTGTAGGCATTTATGTAATGATTTAGTTTAGTGACTATAAACATTTTAACATTGAATTGAATTGAAAATGCATTTCAGGAAAGAGACTGGTGGGGGTAAATATGTGTTTGCTGATGTCCATGACAATGGAATCACGGTCTTTTCAGGGTCAGCCCTTGAGAAAGTAATGCTTATCTGGGGCATTTTTTCAACCTACGATACTAGCATACGTAGGCCCATCAACATGCCATTGGTAGATCTTAGATTTCGGGAATGGGTGGAAAGTCAGGTTGTCAGTAGACTGACATGAACTCTGATTAGTCATCATGATACAATAAGCCTTTATCATTGGAAAGACTAGAAACAAAATCATACAACACCCCTTCAGTATATCTAAATGCTTCATATGGAAGGGTCATTGAGTCTGACCTGAAAGTAGGGACTGGTATCCTCTTGGTCATCTTTGAAAGAGTCACTTTGAAAGGGACAGCAGGGCAATGGAGTGCTTTAGTATGGCAAGGCCTCACTCACTCTTTTTGTTTGTTTTGGGTGTTGACTTCCCGAGAATCCTACAAAACCTATTAGAGATGTGTTTCTTCATTCTCTGTTTTCAGTATGTGGAAGCTCTTACTGATGAAGAAATGGTTCAGAGAGGCCCACGCATGAAAGAAGGTGAACATTTGAGAAATGACTTTCTGCCTAAAATAGTACTGTCTTTCAGAGAAGGTATATAATATAAATTTTTAATTAGACTGCATAAGACTTGAATTTAATCAAATGGCTGCAAAATACTTTATAAGTATAATTAATGTTAGTCATCCCTTATAAAGGAATAAAATCTGCCAGTGTTGTTTTAATAAACCTTGAGATAAAATTTATCTACTTAATTTTTTTTATCTCATGGTTTGGTTACTTCACTGCTTTCTGTATTTCAACATTGAGAAATACAAAAAGAAAAAATGGAAGCACACTGCTTGCTACCTTGACTGTGCAAAAATGAAGAAATGATTTCTGCCTCCAAGAAATGAAAAGTGTCTATACTTGTTAAAGAAGCCAGAGGTAATTCTTATCATTATTTCCAGTACTGCCAATGGTGAGGACTGAGATACAGAAAAGAGGACTGATGCTGAGGAAAGAAAGGTTGTCCAGGGAGAAGTTGTTTTGACTTAACTGCAGTGAATGGTAACATGCTTCTTCACAACTATTAGTTTATATGAATAGAAAGAGAGAAAAGGCCATATGTTTGGCTGCAATACTCTAGAGATGATTCTTTTCCACCAATTTTAAGATTAAATAGAAAGCAATGTGTTGCTCAGAGTCCTATTCCCCGTGGTACGTGGGGAAATTCACAAAGGCTCAATGTTGACCTTTGTCTAGCTGCAGAGCAGGCTGACACAGGGAGACTGGGCATGTAGCTGCCCAAGAGAGATTGATGAGATACATTTTTTTTTCTCAGACAGCTCACCCTACACCACGAGGCAACAGCAGCTCATTACAGCGTTGCGTCTCTTGCTTTGTCAGGGTTAAGGTCATGTTTAGGGCACAGTGAGGAAATGTGGAGTCTCAGCCTGTCTGCACCACACCTGTGCTGTGAGAAACAGGGAGTTTCAATTTCCAGTTTCTGGAGACCATATAGTCAAATCTGTACCTTCCTACCCTCAGCCTACTACAAAATAACTATGAGCAGAAGACCAGTGTGACCGAGGGTAGGCATTCCTAAGGTACACTAAAACTTCCAAAAAAGTCATTTTCAGTAAAGGCAGATCTTCAACTCTTACATTTAATTATTCAAAGAATGTAGATGAAGGGCAGGTGGTGCGTAGAAACTTTCACTGATTGCCTCAGTAATGCGTACAGGAGCAAACATTTTAAGCCAATTATAAATATAAAAGTTACTAAATACTTTGTTTGCAAACGTAAATATCTTCTCACCATCTGCACTTTTAAAATGTTTATCTTATTCATCGCCAAATCATGTTTCTGGAATATTGAGAAAAATAATAAAGTTGTCATTCCAAGAGAAGCCAGCGCAGGCGTGCACTCTGTTAGCTAGCTGTGGAACTGGCTAATTCTGTGTTAGCAAATAGGAGCTCAGTTATCCCAGAAGTGTTCTGTGAGCTGCTTACACACTGTGTGTCTGGTAGCTTGTCGGTCTTCATACATTTGTACAACTCTCATTATTGTTGCCATTTTAATATGTGAAAAATCCTTTTCATTGTAAGTCCTATACCTGTCCCCATGCTGAACAATAGATAAAAAATCCTTCCACCATGGATAAACTCCAGCGCCTGTGTTTGTACAGCCGAGGGAATCTAGTGATGCTCACAAAAGCCTGGGAACCTCAATGACTTAAAAGACTGAACTCAGGTTTCTCAGAATGCTAACCCTAAAGTATCCACACTAAATGTGATTAATACAAGGATCCAACCATCTTTATAGACATTCTTCCCAAATCCATGGTCAGCCACTCATAAGGATGGTTTTAGGCACACTGGAAGGTTTGCTCAAACTCGGGCAGATTCTCTGCAAAGCCAACAGCTCAGCTTTCAAACCAGACAAAGCAGAATAAAGTGGAAACACTGATTTTTTTAATACTCTGATCTTGACCCGAGGGTTTCTGACATTGGAATGGCTGTGAGGACTAAAGAAGGGACATCATTATTTGGAACATGACACATGTTCATCATTCTTTACTTCCTCTGTTTGTCTGTTCTTCCTTCTTTCCCCCTTCATGATTGAGGCAGATATTTCTACATCATAGCGGATAAAAGAAATTTGCCTGAAAGTATAGAAAACTGTCCTTGAAGAAGTTGAAAGCTAATGTTATATTTTATGTTTTTAGGAAAATACATATAGGTGTCTGATCTGGTTAATGAAAGAAGACAAAAACATAAGAACGTGAACAAATATTTGACTTCTATAACGAGGCATTCCATCTCTGTACAGAACGAGGAAAGCAACATTGCATCACTGATCAGTGGGACTGGTCCTCGCTTGGTCTTTTCCTGTTTCTCACCAGGTCCCCGTAAAGTTCTTAGTAGTTAAGGAAATCTCAGAAACTGACTTTCCTTTATAACCCGCTGCTTCACCTAGATCAGGTTACTGGGAAGAAATCCAAGTTGGACCTTCTGACCTACCCCAAAACAGCATGAAGTATGCCACTGAGCCCTTATCCCTGTGTTCCTCTGCCTGTCACAAAATATGATGTAGAGGACCCTTTTGAAACTCAGGTAAAGGATTTAGTGCTTTACATGTGCCCTACAGCTGCTGGCAAGTGTCTATAGTGATGTAAGTCTTTTTTTAAATGCCTCAGCCATTAGCTACCCCAGACCTTTAGTACATGCTTGTGAAGAAGGGGGAGGGGCTCCTTTGGGCAGGGCGAAGGTTAGCCTTTCTCCAGTGTTTCTGACAAGATTAATGACAACAGGGCAGAGTGATTCTTTCCCCCTTTTGTGTCTGTTCCACTGGCTTCCTTGCACTTATTTGGTTGTGTTTTCCTCCACAGCACCTGCTGTCACTGACAAGGATGAGATGGAAAAAATAACATTCCTTCACCTTAACACTCTTCACACTTTCTCTCAGTCCTCTGCTTCCTCCCAACCATGAGAGGTTTGGCAAGTACACTATTTCTCCTGCAGGAAGAAATGCCTCCCCGGTATTTCAATGAAAAAAAAAAATAGAATTATGGCCAGGATTAGAAACTGGTTTTGGTAATATCTTTTATACAAGGAAAAGATTTATGGAGATCATTTCAAAATCATATATCTAATAATGAACCTCCCTGTTTCCCTCAAGAGCAACTGTGATCTCTGTCTTATCCATTTTGTCTGTTAGCAGAATACAATTTGCTTCCTGTGCCTGTCACTGTATAAAATGTGTATGTGTCCCCTTTTCACCTTCCCTTCTACCTCAGAAATGAGAGACAGACACCGCGCGGCCTTTGTGAGAGTACTTTCTCTCCAAGAGATTTATATTCTGCAGGCTACTAACAAGTGCGCTCGCCTTTAGTCAAGCCTCTAACCCTGCTTCCGGTTGCTCTTCCTCCTCTAACCCTGCTTCCGGTTGTTCTTCCTCCTCTAATCCTGCTTCCGGTTGTTCTTCCTCCTCTAACCCTGCTTCTGGTTGTTCTTCTTCTTCTAACCCTGCTTCCGGTTGTTCTTCCTCCTCTAACCCTGCTTCCGGTTGTTCTTCTTCTTCTAACCCTGCTTCCGGTTGTTCTTCCTCCTCTAACCCTGCTTCCAGTTGTTCTTCCTCCTCTAACCCTGCTTCCAGTTGTTCTTCCTCCTCTAACCCTACTTCTGGTTCTTCCTCCCGCCTCATTTCCCCTCACCATGTCCCAATAAGTCACCATGGTTTTCACCCGCACAATCCTCTGAAGTGAGTCCTTGGCTTTGACAAAACACAGTACTCATGTTATATAAAAGCTAAAGTAACAAGATTGCCCATGTGTGATTTTCGAATCTGCCAGCAAATGTTTTCAGCGATGCTCTAGCTACTTTTAGGTCCAAAGTGTTTTAGGACCAGAGTAATGACCAAGGACTAAAACCTAAAGACATGACACTGCAATATATATAATGATGCATAGGCTCTCAGTGGGTTAGATGGAGGTTTGAGGGTCTGGAAAATTAGGATATCATAAAACAGAAGTAAATTTGTGGGTTTTTCAAGGCCAATGCAGATGCTATATACTTACTTTTGTAATCTTGTAATTTTATAATTTTATGTTCATATTCAGTTGCTTTAGCATTTTGATTTCACTGTAAGGATTAATGTAAGAAAATTTTATAAATAAAACCATTAAGTCTAAAATATAAATATAACCTACACTGATTATTCAAAGTGGTTCTACTTTTAGAGGAAATGTTTTTTTACTATGCACATATATAAACCTTTACAAAGCATTGTACCCAGGATCTTTCAGGGCTATTCAGTGTATTTCTGGCTAAAACCACAAATAACATCACACAATGCTCAATAAGAAGACTGTATAAAATATTCCAGAACCCAAGATTTAAACAAACAAAAACTCGCACTAGAAATTACAAGTATAATTTTCTCATTTTCAATTCCCAATAAGACAAATGTAGTAAACATGGGAGGGAACTCACAGACTTTAGTCTGATTTGATTTTTAAGAAGGCAGCACTGAAAAACAACTGTATATAAATTCCCTTCCCCACCCAGAGCCTTTCCCTGTTGGTAGCCTTCCTCATCTTATTATTGTGAATAATGTTAATGAGTGTTTTTATAAAGCTGCTGCCAATACTGAATAAATCACATGTCAAAAGCTGTTGGAACAATTAACAACAGTTCTATAAACAATTACATTAAACTATATTATAATCAACTTTAAGCACTCTGTCAACACTCTAAAGGAGTATTTAACCTAAAAAATGCAAGAAAAAATGAGAATTAATAATTACACATAAGTACTAAGGAATACACAATGCTTTCTCAGAAGAAATTCAGATGAGATAAGATGTAAGAAATATATGTAACTCAGAAATTTTGGGATGCTAGCATCATGAAGAGCCAACCTAATAATTGGAGTATGATAGTATATCATTAAATAATATGAGAAAACCAAAATTCTCAGTTCTTATTTCACTGTTTTCTCTGTGGAGTAGAACTATTTTTAAATTCAAAAAGACAAAATATACATTTTAAAGTGGAGATGGAAATTCAAGACACATTAGAAGATTGGAGAAAAACTTGTAAGGAATTCGTGCTAATGAAATCTCTAGTGCCATTCAAGTGTCATATAAAAAGTTCACTGTATGTGTTCTCAACTGTTTTTCACACAGCTATATCTTCCACAAGTATTTCCCTTTATTTAAAATGCCTTTCTTTAATTCTTCTTTTAGGAAAGTGCTATTACTGAGACATTGACTTCCCAGCTTCCCCCTTCTTATCTTAGATCTCCTTGGTTAGGACTCTAGCCTGTATGCTCAGCATTTGTTATAATGTAATCCAATGTGATGGTATGTCGGTCTTTTAGCTTCCTAGTTCCAGTTGTGCTCTGAAGACCACAAGGTCTTGGTTACATTTACACTCTAAGAAACTACATTAGAGTGTTGCTCAAGATACTTTCCATAAATGTTCATTTGACTTACTTTAGGGGAGTGAAGCACTTGTAGAAACTTAGCATTCTTGAGAACTCATGCAACTGAGTAGAACAATGATGTTGTTGACTAATTGACAGGTTTTTCAGGAATGGAGCAGTAACTTCTGAAGACACAGCTATACTTTATGAGTTAAATTACATTTTATATATGTAGACACGCATGTATATATTTGTGCATGCAAGAGAGATAAGGGGAGGGAGGGAAGAGGGAGGAAAGGAGGGAGAAAGGGGGAGGGAAGGAGTTAAGTAAGGGGAAGGGAGGGAGGGAAGGGAGAGGGAGGGAGAAGGGGAGGGAGAGAGATTTGCTGTGAACAACTGTGAGAACTGACTGTTTCCACTTGCTATGACATCCCTGGGATACAACTCACACATCATGCTTATTGGCAATGCCTTCATCGACACCACTCTCTTGCTCCACCAGCTCAACTTATTACTGTCCATCTCTTTAAAATGATATAGTTATTTTTCACAGTTAAGAATGGGTTTAAAATATGTTAAATAAAATTATAACTATGAGATTTTTATGATTACTCATACCTCAACCTGGAGGTTTAGATATTGCAATGGATTTCCATTTCTCATCTCAGCTGCTACTTCCCCGAGGCAATTCCTTCCACACGTCTGTGAAGTTTGTCCACCACTGTTGGCCCTGCTTCTATTAACATTTCTTTCTTCATAAATTCATCATATCACAGGTCTCCATGGAAACCACAAAGGTTGGCGCTTCTGAAATCTTATTGTAAAGTTTCCTTTGTTTAATTTTGAGCCTTACTTAAGGGAAAGCGAGTATGTTTAGCAGACGATTAGTATAAACCTAAATAATCAAAAAGGGGCTCAGTTCTGATGAAAACAATAATAATAATTAATGTTGGCTTCTTCAGTGCCTGGAATTCCAACCGGCACAAATGCAAAGCTTTGGTTTATCACCACAAAGAGCCACAGAGGCCCCTGGAGTCCTTTCTAGAATTCCAAAGAAAATCTACCAAGGCAGAAACTTCTTTAAATTTTTTTTCTTCTTCTTTTTTTTTTTTATTAAAAACAAATCAAGGCAAACACAAACACATTCCAATACAGAAGCACATCTGAAAAGCCACAAATCCACAAGGTTCCAAGCCTCTGGCAAGTTCGACCTGCTTTTGTAAGCTGCCAGACATAATTGCAGACAGGATAGGTCTGTCCCCTGAAATAACTCAGACACTGCTACTATGACAAAGACCCTGTCCTTGTCTGCACTGCTGCCCATCTTTATGACTCCTGAGCTTAATTATTTCTTCCCTCTACATCTCTATATATTTCTGAGCTTTTGCTTTTTTCCTTATGCTTTTTCTCTGATTTTAAATTAGCATTTGAATTCTTTTCTCAGCTCCAAACTAATAAAATATATCCTTGTTTATGTGTATGGTGGTGAGATAATTTCACGATCTTCCCACAGCTTACAAAAAGATCAGTGATGTCGAACTCCATGGTTCCATGACTAATGGACATCTGGAGTTGTCAGCTCTGCCTCTGTGAGGCTGAGCCATGACTTTAAAGAAAGCTACAATGTGAACATTCATTTAACTTCTCTGCTACTTGTGGAACAGAATGGCCAAAGGGAAGAGTGATCTGTTACAGAACTGATCTTTTCATTCTGTTGTGTTTGGTGTCTTATCAAATGGCATAACACTATTACCAATGTGATTGGGCTACTAATATTCATGTAATAACAACAATTCTGCTAATGAACACTTAAGTTATTTGTGTTATCCTGAAATTTTACTGTTCACTGAAGTCTATAAGTTTATAAGAGAAAAGTTCAGCCCATATTGAGCAATAAAGCCATAAACTGTATCAGTTTCTACTTATGACACTATTTAAAAGAAGTAATACAAATATGCTTTCATTCAAGAAATATTATTTCACCAACCAACTCTACATGTTTCTATCTTAGAAGGCAATGTGGTAGAACTGATTAACAGTAGACAAACCTGACTTGCAGCTGGGATTTACTGCTTTTTCACTATCATATGCTCCTGCAATATATTAATATCTTTAATTTACCCAGGCTGTGATCTCTGTCTTTGTATAAAAACAGAAAGATCTAAAAAGATCAAATAATTTATTCAAGAAAATTTGGATAGCAATTACCAGGAGTTAGATCTCTAGGTGTATATTGAAAACTCCCTAAATACGGATAGTTTGGTATATAGACTTGTGGTAGAGTACTTGCCTACAAAACGTGAGATTCCAGGTTTGATTCTTCAAACAGAAAAAAATAATCTTCATAAGTAATGGTTAAAATGATCCACTTTAAGTTACACAAAAATTTCTAGTATTAACTGCTGAGCATCATTTGAGTAGCTGACAAGACAGAGATGATGAATATATATTTGTAATCTGTGTAGAAGATACCCATAACCCAGCAACTGTGTAGTTTAGGTCCACTGGTACATAGTAACGTAATGGTAGCTTTATCACATGTACTACCATAGAGTCGCAAAGATGTGACTCAGAAGGGGTTTCCCCTGAGCAAGTGCCAATCGGGCCTGTTGAACTTAATGCCATGACTCATGTGGTTCAGAAGAGATTGGATATGATATTCTACAATAAAGGGTGGCATTTTAACCCTAAGGACCAAGAAAAGGTGCTTGGAAGAAAAGAGAGAAGGATCATTTTTCATCTTGGTCATCATTGCCAGATGAGCAGTACCAGAAGGTTGAAGATGATATGTTACTGGTCTAGGGAACCAACTAGGAATGTCCTGCTCCATCAGTGGGAGGAAACAGGACCATCCTCAAGATTCAGATGGCAGCTTCAAGGTTGAGAGAGCAATGGGTACAATTGCTGGGTACTTCTGGAAGTGCTTGAGGAGTAAGGATTTCTTTCGATGAAAACTGTTCTCCTCAAGCAGGTGAGAAAAGTGTAGAACCTAATCTATTTGGACTAGCTTGGAAAACACACTGGTAGTGGTTATTGTTTGGAAAGCAGTCTTCACATAAATACAAAGCAAAAGAAGTCGAATAGACCTAGAAACAATGAATATAGTACGCTCATTATCTCCAAGACAAGAATGGCCCTGGGCTTGTGAAAGTGTTCTTACTTTATTGTTCACCTCACTGTAGTACACTTCACCATAGGCTGCATGAGCCTACAGAGAAGAGTTCAGAACAACAAAAGCAATGACAACAGTATTCCCTCATATGGTCTATCACTTGAAGATTCAGAAATACATCATTGGCAGTGTGAGGGGATTATCAGACCTGAAGAACACAGCGCATGTTAATTTTCATACACACAAGGCTGAAATGTATATCAAAATGCGTATTTAATCCATCGTCAAAAGAAAATGTACTGCCAACTCTGATTATCTGTATTAAGTCTGGAGTTGCTCTGCCTCTGTTGAACAAGTAGCATCAATTAAGGTTTTGGATTTTCTATTATCTAATGCTATCTTATAGTTCCTCACAGGACAATAGTAACATTGAAAGCATGACTTGTAGAGACAATTGTTGTGTGAACCTCAGCTTTGCTAATTCTTCCATGCATGACTCTGAAGAATTTCATATTGTTTTCATGTTTTTTGTTGTTGTTTGTTTTTCGCAGACCAAAATGGTAAATGCAAAGTGATGAACCAAAAATTCTGACTGTATGTTTTCAAAAACAATATTAAGAGGACAACGCTAGTAGACCACAATGTGACCAACATGTTTCTGGGCAGTTGTGTCTTAGGGATAAAATACAAGGTTGTGTCAACACAGAGAGCAAAGAGCTGAGAATTCAGATAGGTGGCCTATATGGTGTCACACACACTCATAAAGTGGAGCATGTAAAAACAAAACAAAACAAAACAAAAACAAAAAGCCAGCCACACTTCATTATAGATACCAGAATATAGTTTCTTATTTTATAACTATGACATTTAAAAAGTTATACAAAAATGAAAATCCACTTTCTCTTTGAAAGTGCCAACATATTTTTACCATATACTGGAGAACCATGCTGGGTAATCACAAAGGAAAGATACCTTTGAAGAACCACAAAATGTGGCCTTTTTATTCTGCCTATTATGACAAAACAATTTTCCTCTGGATGTTTTCACTCTCTAACCATGTTGCTCAGACCCTTCAAAGAGTCTCTTGCTCTTTGTATCAAATGGTAAATGATCTGATTCACAATATGAAAAAGAACAGATCCATTAATAAACTGTACACATTTTGACTTTGGGTTATGACCTTATGCCTTAAAAAACTGAAAATGTCTCCAGTTCAATTGTATTCTCTTCAAAATATAATTTTCCTTTACACAAATTTTCGGGAGCTACTAGCTAAGAGACAGAAACATTATAACTAATTAGTTGTAATGCTTTTGTCCCACTGTGTATTTCAAATTATATTAAATTCTCTCAGCTAAACAAGTTTAAGGTCAAAATTCTTTTCACTCTTTTCTGGAAAGACTTGAGGCTGAATAATTATGTTCATCCATTTATTGATGCACCTACCCAACCTCCCACCCACTCACTCACCCACATCAGTCACTCACCCACCCTCCCACCCACCCACTCACTCACCCACCTACATACTCACCCTCTCACCCACTCAGTCACTCACCCACCCACCCTCAATTGTTCATTGCTCAGGAGCTTTAATTGTATTCATTATTACTATACACCATAATCAAGGTTTACCTAACTTAACCCAGCTAGTAAGTGACTCTTTATGTCCAGAGCCCGTGTTCTTTCTAGTCAACTCACTAAGCTAAAAGAATTATCTTTATTCAAAGTAAGATGATATTGTGAATTAAGGAAAGCACAAAAGTCTTGCTTTTAAAAGTATATTCTCACAAAACCACATGTAAACGATTTCCCATATCCCATACATTCGTTTTACTCCCCCCTTCCTGGCCAACACCACAATCCTTTAGATTAGAAAATTTGGCTGCACTACAGAATACACACTGGACATCCAGCAACACCCAAGGCTCCATTAGGGTCATTATTCATGTGCGTTTCTTTTCCTCCCACAGGGACAGGCATATCAATTTTTCTATGTGTTTTGAAGAGCTTAGCCACATGATTTTAATCATGTCTCCCAGGTGGCTGTTAGAACTTGCATGGTGGCCTTATACATTTTCTGACCAAGGACAAGTCCCAGAGTGGTTTGATGAATGAGCAGGAGAACAAAATCAGAGAACCGAAAGTCTCCTCCCTAAGGAGCAATAATTTCACTGTCCATCTCATAGGGATCTTGGGAAATCTGAATATAGAAAAACAACATAACTTAAGATTTTGAGCTGGACCACAACCTGAGATCATCAAATACTTTAAAGCTATTTTAGAAATGTTCTGGTTTGGGTAAAAGCTGATTATCACTTTCCCATTTTGCCTTTCGATTTTTAAATACTCTAATATCTTAATGGAAATCTAATTCTTTACACTAATTTATAGTTAATTCATCAGAGTCTATTTATAGTCATGGTTCCCTACTGGCTTTGAAATAATTTTATCAAATTTAGAATAAATACATGCACACACAGACACACACACCCCATTGGAAAATTCAGGTTAGGTTCAGATCTTGAAAACCACAGGATCTGTGAATCCGTAACTTGTGTGATGATTCTCTTCAATCCAAGAAAGTTTTCCAAATGTCATCAAATGGTGTAACCACACTAACCACAAGTTTAAGCAGCTTCACTTGTACTTTTTAATTGACTTCAACCCCAAACATTTTCACAATGTAGATAAAATTGAACTTCTCTAAAATGTTGTAATCAAATGGCATTCTTTATTTGACCACCATCGTGGGAGCCAATGTCATGCTTCTCTCCTTAGACTCAAGACATTTCTCTTTTCCTTGTCTTTAGAACAATAGAATTATGAAGTACGCTATGCAGAGAGGTGATTTATTCTTATTATTTCAAATCTGTCTCTCACCATATATTTTATATATGTTCAGTTGTGTTTGTGATGATTGTGTGCATGTGTATGTGTGTGATCAGCTTGTTCTGAAGACTTTTGATTATACAATATATATTCAGGTTGTACTTTAAATACTTACCAATGAAAGCATGAATGCAGCAAGTACAGAAATCTATCTACATTGTGGAGTTGTCTGTCTGGCAAACTAATTCACCAAATGGTGTGAAGGCAGTTACACAAAACAGAGTAGGTCAAATCGAACACTTCTTCGTAATGCTTTATCTCCCTCTACACTCATGTAAGACGTGTTACTCAAACGGGGAGTCTTTGTAGAACCTCTCTTCATCATCTCAAGGCTGTGCTTCTGAAAGCTGCCACCAAACACAGGAGCTGACACCGCATAGGCAGCTTCCCTTCTGCTCTTGCCCTGTGAGCTGCGATGCTGTGAGAATGTCCTTCAGCTACCTCTGTTGTTACAGGGATGGGTGAGAGTGATGTATAGATCATTTACATTCTCGCACAGCTCACTTTATGTCTTTGTGGTCTTTTCTCCTGATGCCTATGCTTATGACTACAATTGTTACCCTTAAAAATCAAGAAACTAAAATGTTCTAAAAATGAAAGTTTTGACCTGTCATATTTACCCAAATATTAGAGGTAAAGATGAATATGATGCATTGGGAAGTTTAACACATTAGGAGGCAGAAAACTAAGACCACTTCTTACCCAGGTGTGGACAAACTATCGGGGGAGAGACTGTCGCTCTGCACTGTTGTGCAACCAGTAAACTAAATCATCTGTTTGTTGTCATTATACTCTCAGGCATGTTTTCTAGAAATTATCCGAGAGACCTGACAGCATCATGCCCCCACGTTCTCTTCTTCATCTTCACACTGTCACTTCTCCCATATGGGTTTGTTTCTCTTCTTTTGACCTTAACTTGACAAAACTTTGTGAACACCATGTCCTCTCCACTTTTCTCCTTTTTAATGAATGAATGAATGAATGAATGAATGAATTAATTAATTAATTAATTAATTTTTACCTCCAACTCCTAATGCATCTATCATGTTTATTCTTTGAGTTAATATATCTACTAAACAAGTTAGACGTACATAGTACATATCCAAAAGTATGAAGAAAACAAGCAACCAAAATTATACACTGAAAATTCCAATGAACTAATTAGGAGATAACAACCTTGTTAAAGACAATATCTCACTAAAATTAAAATCTAGACTTAATGTAATATGGTATTTTATAATATATGAAAAATGATTGAAAACTGGATGTGTGTTTTCTTACAGAAGACACAAAAGAAAGGGATTTGTTAAATAAAATAAAGATGAACAAAATGTGGTACTTTCAAAATGTTAAGAATAAAATATAGATTTAAAAATCATGGTTTATGATTAGCCCAAAGAAGTTACTATTTCCTCAACCTGCTTTATTTCTACTTAATACATTTATCTTGGCACAAACATTGATTTTCTGTAGTTCTCAGGATGGAAATCAGTAAGGATGCAGAAAGGTAAAATCACAGATCTGAAATGCTGTAACTGATTTTTTCTTCCTCTTTTTGTGATTTGCATTACGTGGGTTCCTAGTTTCTTTCTCTGACACAAAGTCCATTACTCCCTAACATGTGCATATGCATTGCTCTTTTCTTTCTTTTTAAAAATTTGTTTATTATATATAAGTACACTGAAGCTGTCTTCAGACACACAGAAGAAGGCATCAGATTCCATTACAGATGGTTGTAAGCCACCATGTGGTTGCTGGGAATTGAACTCAGAACCTCTGGAAGAGTAATCAGTGCTGTTAACCACTGAGCCATCTATCCAGCCCTTGTTCGTTTCTTAACACATTTTCTAAGATCTTTCATTCTTTGTTTGCTTATTTGTTTTTGTTAATTTTGTGTAATGAGGCTACAGGAAGCCAATGTTGGCCTTGAACTTGTTATGCAGTTATTGGGGTTCTCGAACTCCTGATCCTACAATATTGAGTTTTCAAGAGTGGATATTATCTTTACTTTATATCCACTAGAGAAGCTAAAAAGAATATAATTATTCTAAAATGTTGCAATGCACACTGTCAAAATATTATTTTAAACCTCAAAGTAATAAAACATTGATTTTTATGGATAAAAGACAACAAACTTCATAAAGGATGAAACACAAATAAACATAGGTTTAACTAAATTTTAAAATAATAATATCATAAACATAATATATAAATATATATAAGATAATATAAATATAATATTTGATATGATAAAATTCAAGTACACCACTGGACACTTCTCAGTTCTTATCTTTATGTAAAACGCAACTCATACAAAACAAAGTAAATAAAATAAACACTAATCCAAGCCAAACCCAAAACTAAGCAGAGAAACAAAAGTCTAGCAAGCAAGGTTCTTCCCATTTGTCAGGTTCTATGACTATGCTCTTTGCTGGACTCTTCAATGCTTTCCCAATCCATGGCTTTTCCTGGGCCTTGCCCACTTGCACCAGCTTCAAGCTGTTTATCTAAATAAAAAGTGCCCATTTTCATACAAGCGTTCTCAATGCCAGAGGGTCCAAAGTCCTGCATGCTCTAGGCAACAAGATTGATCAGCTGTTATGATAAACTCAGACACATAGGAAATTAGAGCCATGGGAAGTGGCCACAGACATACAGTCCAGAACTCCAGCAGGCCCCACTTACAAGAGTTGAATAAGCCATAGTCTGGCTAACTTGACCTCTCTGGAAAGGGGATTTAGAGCAAGAAGAAAGGAATATAGAAAACTGGTTTTGATGTTATAAATAATGGCAGAAATCCCACCAGATAAATATAAGGCTGAGATTTTTTTTCTCCCTTAATCAAACATACAAGTTGTTGTAAGAAGCAACTTTATCGCATAACCATCAGCAAATTTTAAAATTAGTTGAATCCATTTTATTCCTAACAAAATATGTCATGATTTTCATTGGTCCTCATCCTTGGCAAACCTTGAAAAAAAATTTAAAATTTTGTCATTCTGGAGAATACAAAATGGTAAAAAAAAAAAAAAAAAATAGTTCAACTAATTTACTTTTTTATCTACCAATTATTATTTTAAAATTTAACAAAATCTATGTTTATTTGTATTTCTTTCTTTATGATGTTTTTTGTCTTTTTTTCCATAAAAAAACAATGTTTTTATTACTTTCAGGTTTAAAATAATGTTTTTGACAGTGAGCATTGCAACTTTCTAGAATAGTAATATTCTTTTTAGCTTGAGCTTTTCTAGTGGATATAAAGCCAATATACCTACAAATCTAATGTGCTTGTTTTATTAGAAAATATGTTATTTAAGAGAAGTTGTCATTACGATGTTATGGACCGACATATGCATCATTCCTGCACTAGTTTAAAGTGTGGCATCTTATCCCTCCAAAATGGAACATTTTGACCTGAGGTAGCATTCCAACTCATATTTTCTACTAATGGAAAATGAGCTAACTGGACACAGGCATTTAATAATTTCCCTTTTCCCTGTCACTTTCTATGTTGACTCTGACAGATGTATTAACACCTGTCTTTCCAACCCCCATTCTGTCAATTAGCCATTTTAACCATCTCTAAGTCATGATAGTAAATGAGGTTTGGAAGCAGAGTTTCCCCAGAGTGACTTTTCTTTTTCCTGTATATTTAACCATTTCTGGTGGATAGTTAAATTTCTTCAGACAGTTTTAAAACTCATCATGCTCTCAAAGAATTCAATTGGAATTTGTATTATAACTACATTTATACAGATCAGTCTAGAGAAAACTGGTATTTTAATTAGTATTTATTTATTCACTTCACAGCTAGATCCCTCTTTGTGAATCCTCATCCTTACAGATCACTTCTCCCATTATCCCTTCTCCCTGGGTACCACTCACCCCACTGGTTTTAGGACTCTACTCATCTCTCCCTGACACTCTTCACTTTTGATAAAAAAATACATAACTAAATAGTTCATGTATTAAACATGCTTCTGAAGGTAGCGGGAGTTTCCATGTATAACATGAATCCGTATGTATGCCAATTCCCACTGTTTAAAATGTTCTTTAAAATATTTACTTATGTGTGAGAATGTGTGTATGCATGTTTATGACCTCTCTCTCCATCAGTGTGTGCACGTGTGTGTGTGTGTGTGTGTGTGTGTGTGTGTCTGTGTGTCTGTGTGTGTGTGCTTGTATTTGTGTATCAGAGGCATACAAAACCCACGGCACATGGATTTGCATATCATATTGGCGAGCTTATGTGGCCAATGCTTTACCCATGAACTCTTAGAAGCCTTCAAACTATTCTTTCTAAAATTAGCCAGAAGTGTCCCATTTTTTAATTCAGGACCTAATAGTAAAAGACAGAGGAAAAAAGACAAAAGGTTAATAAACATGGGCACACACTTAAATAAAATATCTGTAGGAATGTATGGAACATACTAGAACATAGAAGTCCTCAACTTTACCTTTCAAATTCATACAGTGTTTCCTCTGACAGTCTGATACAGACTGTCTAGAAGATAATGTTAAAATACTGAGCCATGTTTCTTTTCCTGCAAAATTTATTCATATAATATGGTTATCCAAAACAAGCGAAAACACTGCTGAATATTTTCTGAGCATCAGTACTGCGGTGCTGATGACAGCATCTCGGGGCAGCACCAGCCCTGTCTATCACCCGGAAGGGGAACAACTACACCTCATTTACAAACTGGAAGATGACTTCATACTTCCTGAAGCCGTGCTTCAAGCCAATCAGCAAAGGAACTGTTCACTCCGGACAGCCGACAGCTCTAAACTACCTACTTTGGCAACGCCTTTCCCATGTCCCTGAGAAACACAAACAGTGAAATCCCTAATTTGAAATGACTTGGTACATTTTTTATATTAGGTAGAAGGAAAGGGAGATTCCTAATCAGGAATGGCATCTGTTTATTTAATATTCTACATGAATGAGAACTGTAGAAATCTGGCTGGAGCATCTAGTGAGTAAATGACACCCACTGTACCCTGACTGAAGAAAAGCAGGAGTGAGACACGGTTTAGACTTGAGAGAAAAACAAGGTCAGTCTCCGATCCACTGGAAGCTGTGGGTTTGGTACCCTTCAAAAAGCCAAGTGGGTAGCGCAACAGAGTAGGAAATACTAAACAAATCCTTCTGTGTCAACATCAAAACTACACTGTGACTAGTTTTAACCAGTGGGATGGAGTATCACTTCATGTTTGAAGAGATGAAAACCCCATTAGTAACACTGGTAACAGTAACTCCCAGCAAATGTGTTTCAGTTGTTACTGACGCACAGTGCCCTAGCCTCTGTCTTTCCAGGTTCTGAATGGGGCAATGCCGACCAGGGTCTCTGATAGCAGATCGCATAATAACGCACTGAGATTAGGAATGATTTGCCATAATAGCAAAATCTACTTCTTTTTAGTATCTGTGCTATTTTGGACTCTGCCCTGATGTTTCCCTTTCCTTTCACCCCTGTGACCTCTTCCCAATGTCTCTGGTTTTAGCCCTCTCCCCCCTCTCTCTCAATGCCATTCCTCTCCATGAATTTACCTCCAAACTTTATCTGCTGGACCCTGATCACCACATAATGGCAAAGGGAACTGGTGTCTTTTAAAGGCAATTAGCTCAGGAAGGTCAAGTTCTAATCAAAGGAATTGACATCCTTATTAACGAAGTCCAAGAGCTGTCTATCCCTTTAGCCATGAGAGGACACATTTAGAATGTGTCATCTATGACCTGGAGATCAGCTCAGTCTTCACTGACCCTGTTAGAATTCCTACATTTTGTGGGTGTCAAACAATAGTCTTTTGTTGCAGCCTTGACAGACTGACTCTTTGGAACTATAGAAATCCATATCATAATTGCAGTAAAGGTAAAAGAAACAATGCGTGCTTCTCAATGCAGGCAAATCCCTCTCCTTAATCCCTGGATAAAGTAATGACACAACAATAGAAATCAATATACTAGTGAAGACAAATAATCCAGTTCATAATTCAAATGAGTGGATATTAGTAAGTATCAGGTACAGCCATTAACTAAATAAAAACCAAGAATTAAATAAAAAAAAAATTCTACAAGGGCTAAAGAGATAGATCGGCAGTTAAGAGCACTGATTTTTCTTGCACAGGACCCAGGTTTGATTCTCAACACTCACACAGCAGCTCATGTGTCTGATCCAGGTATCCAACTTCTCATTCTGACCTCTATGGGCACCAGGAATATACATGGTGCACAGACCTACATGCACGTAAACAGTAATCATAAAAAATTAAATAATTTTTAAAAATTAATTACAGAGGCTAGGGAGATGGCTCAGACAATAACGGCTTGATATTCAATTATGTGGACCTGAAGTCATGTCTAAACATCAGCGTAGAAAGCTGGCTATGGTGGCATGTGCCTTTAATCCCAACTCCTGGATACCTTCTGCTTGACAAATCCTGCCAAACTGGCAGGCTCTAGGTGTAGTTCTCAAAAACAAAAGTGTAGAGCAGCAAAGGACCTAACATCGGCCTCTGACATGCACACAAGTGCATGCACGTAAGCATGCACACAATAATGTGCAGACATATGCACATACACAAATGGACATACAGAATAGAAATGTCAATTAGCACAAGCCTCCATAATACACTGGATATGCAGTGGTAAGGAAGACTGACAACTTCCACTCTCCTAAAGGGCCTAACAAGACAACAAGCACAGAAATGAAGAGTCACCTTCGATGAAGAGTATGTTTTCGCAGTAGGAGGAGTACATCTTATTGCTCCTGCATCTTTCTGGGGCTCATCACTGTAACAAAAGTGCATACTAGCTTATCAATGAGTTCATGGTTAGAAAGGTACCCACTTGAATGTCTCTATGAATGTAATTATAAAATATCCATACCACTATTTCATTGTACAATATGCTTTATAAGTATTCCATCTTGAAATAACAAGTCATGTTAGCCAGTAAAATTATTGTTGCTATTCTAAAAATATTTTTTGACATCCCTGTTCCCCTTGATGGGCATCACACACATTGGCTTTTGAACTGTTAAACTCTGTGATTGTCTAGTTGGGCCGTGGGTCTGGGACATACTCTGTCCACTGCCTTAGTCCTGGCTTGCCTTACAATTCAGACATCATATAACCTTCTCCCTTTACCTGCTGGTCTCTGTAACGATACTGTGGGGATTTCTTTCACTGGAAGTTTGGGTGTCTAAAATCATTTCTTCATTTAATTATGCTTTTACACAGTATATATATATAGTATATAGTATATTTCTCATCTTGTCCGGCAGAGGAAGGGTTTCAGAACAAGGAACTTCTGCGTGAATTGTCAGATGCTGCGTGGAATGTGCTTTTAGCAAGCCTACTGACATAGAATCAGTAAGTTCACGGATAAGTCACGTGTTTCAATTAGTGTAGAAGCCGACAGAACATTTTAAAAGGATTGAGTGCTCCCTCTTCTCTAAAGCACACACACACATGCTTGTCACCTCGCTGTCTTGACTGTTTTATAAAGGACTGGGCAAGAAATATTCAAAAGGGGGGTCACACAAGGGCATCAGGATTTGAGTCCTCCCTGGCTTTGCTCTGCGAGGTTCCACATCATTGACCCTGGCAGAGGTTTCAAGAGTCACTTCTTACAGTAAGATACGTTCAAAGCCACAATGGGATTGTTACATGACTTAGAAGGGAAGACAGGACGTTAATAAGAGCACAGCCGTGTTTGTCAGGTTTAGTCTTACGTACACTACATAAGTCGTTTCCTTAGAGACAATGAACATTTTCAAATAAAAGCAAAGCTCACTTTAGATAAAAATACTGGTGTTTCAGGGCATCGGTTAGTGAAAGCTTGGACTCTGAGGTGACACAGAGCATCAGGTCCAACGCATGCTGGATCGGCTGTCCCATGCCTTCATTCTGGTTCATTCTGGAGCAGTGAGTGTCATCACTTCATACACAGCTCTGCGGTTTGGATTCCTCTGTACGTCAGAGCATCCTGTCCTGTGATGTCAGATTCCATAGTGAAGCCGACTCTGGTGACCTCGCCTTGAGAGTGCACCAGTTGCCTGCTTTAGTTTCTAAAGAATATGAGAGAAAAAAAGAAATTAGTCCACCTCTGCAGAAATTTTGTGACGAGAGAAATCTTTCAAATGTTCACAATCATCTAAAAAGTGAATATATGAATGTAAAACCCTGATCTATGTGAGGATAGATATTTAGGACAGAGTCTGTCTATAAGAGAATAATTTAATGTCAGAAGTCCAGCTGTGTGATGGAAACACAGTATGCAATTCGGGCACTTTTAAATGAAGTCTAAGAACTTGAAACTTATTTTGCTTTTGTTCTGTCATCTATTTTAGAGCATCTTCCGACTATCACAGAACATTTTCACCATTCTGATCTTCAGAGATGTAACACTAATCAATTACTATTTGGCATTTGCTTAACTACTACAAATCACACTATTAGAACACACAAAAGCATGAAACATAAGCAACTTTAAACAACTAAAATGGATGAAGGTAAGTTAAATGGTAAATTCTATCCATCAATTCATGAAGATGCATGAACAACCATAATTAGACATAGAACTGAGTTGCCAGTTACCGTGATATTTACATTGCTGGTGAATTTTATTCTCTGTTAATTAAAAGAAAATATTAGTATTTCTTTCTAAAGATTGAGGGAAGAAAATACCTAAGAAATAGACATGTAACTCCCTCCCCCCTTTAGTGAATGCTGTCTTAATATCAATGGGAAAACTTTGCTTTGAGCACACTTTTCTTTAGGGTATATTAAAAACGTTGTAAGCAATGACCTGAAGAACTCCGTGTCTGTCTCGCTGGTGATGACAAGTATGTTAATTGCTTGCAGATAACATCTGTTCTAGTGAAATCAAGATGCAGAGACGAGGCTGGATCTGCAGTGGAAGCTGCTTTCTACAGCCCTGTCCGGGAGCTCTCCTGCATGCCTTTCACAGACTCTGCAGGCAGCTGGAGAGCTTGTGTGTCCTTTTGAGAAACTTCCAGCAACTGAAATAAAATCCGCCAGGAATCCTGGGTCATTGAAATGTCTCCCTTTGAGCAGTGGACTTACCTTTGAAGCTACGAGATACCCACTGACCATGACGCCTGGGTATGCTCCGGCTAAAGCAAGTTCAGGGTGAGCTGCCAGCCTCCTGCATGCAAGAGTGAGGCACCGACTTCCTTCTCTGTTTACAGAACAGGGTGAAGGGCCTCTGCAGAGGGGAGAGCAAGAGCCTGGTCAATATAATGTCAGATAGAAAGGGCCCTTGTCCACAGGCCACATTTACAATTTTGCATGGTTCATGGGTTGCAATTGCTTTCCAGATGTGCCTATGGACTTAGCTAACCATGGCATCATGATGCTCTGCTTACAACCCTTTCCAGACTGCCTGTTCACTTCTTAAAACTATGGAATTATGAAAAGAGTAATGTACTGTTCCTAGCAGACAGTTCTACTCCCAACTGAAACATGGGGCGCAGATTTCCAGGCCTCCCTGTGCCGTGCAGGAGACACATGGATTCCAGCCCAGTGTGTTTCTCTTCAGTGTTTGTAGAGCAAGCTGACTAACTATGTTGGCCAGAGCTGTGAGCATCGTGATCTCACTAGTTTTGCCAATAGGGTTTTTGATGACATTTTAAAAGCTTATTTAAAGCTATTTTTATGTGTTAGGGGTTTGAGAATTGAAATAATTTAAGAAAAGGAGATTCAGTACGAACAGATATTAAAAAAATGTTTTCACTATAATGGAAAAGTTGATTTTAGACAAAACATTTGGTTTCATGTTTCCATCATGGTCATCACGATTTTAAACATAGTCTTTTGATATATGAGTTATTAATATAATAAACAAGATCTTTTCATAGTCAAGGTTATCAATATTATTTCAACAATCTCAGGACAAAGAGTTGTGGAAACACTCCACTATGGAACATTTTTCTCACACTGTCCCAAACTCAGACAGTGGGTAATAAAAATAGTCATTTTTTTCTGAGTTTCGTAGATAAATTAAGAGTAAGAAACTTGATTAAAAATTACATATCTAAAATATGAAATATTGAAACAACTGGAAAATACAAAATAGTTGTTTTGTGGATAAAGTCATCTCTATTTTTCTGAATAACACAATGAGTTGTAGTGAATTGTCAATTAGGGAAAATTATAAGGAGAAGATACTAATTTAGATGGTGAGAGAAGTGCAGACATGCAAGAAAATTAAAAAAAGAAAAAGCAGATGTTGGTGGTATGTTTAATAACTGAACTAGAAATTAAATACAAAGATACATTAGTTTAACACTGTTACTATATTATTTTTCAACTATATAATCTGGGCAAGTAAATAAATCCAATACGTTCTCAATGTTTGATAATTTTATGCATGTACATAACGTGCTTTGAGCAAATTCACTCTCTGTTCCAATTCCTCCCACAGTCTTCCCATCTCTTTCTCTTTCTGTCCCCCTTTTTGAACACACTGAGTCCATTGAGTGTTGCCTGTATACAAATGGGTATAGGATCATCTAGTAGAGTGTGGGTAGCCTCTCATATCCCCATCCCCGAGAAAACAGATTATTCCTGTTTATGTATCTGCCAGTTACCAGAAGATCCTAATCCTCAGATGGGACCTCATGAGCCTGTCTTCATGTGTGCTGGTATTCATATTTTTAAATAGATTGAATGAAATAAAATCAGGTGCAGATACTTATCTCTAAAAACGAAAGACAATAACAAAGCAACAACAACAACCACAATCCAAGAAAAGCTAAGGGTAGAGCTTAGAAGAAGAATGCTCACCTAACATGAACAGAGTCTTGGGTTATATCACTGCCATAAAAATAAAACCTTAATATGAATGAATAAAATCCACCCTAGGAGCTGACTTTCTAATTCTTTGGTGAAAATATCTCTAATAGATGAGTGACAATGTTTAGCTTCTTAAATTCAGCGGAATGATATATAGAGAAAGAGAGAATGTGGGATTGAATGGATAGAGGTTGGTCAAATACATGGCATGAAATTCTCAAAGGAATAATAAAATATTATTTAAAAAATCAAGAGAACAAAATAATCTTATTACTTCAAATATTAGTCATTCCAGATATGTAAAGTTAACTGCCATTTTGAAAGAAATAAATTTTCAGTTGAAGTTGGTAGAAATCAGGCATGCATCATTTCTGCCAGATGTAGTGTCATTTTAGATTCTACAATTCTGGAGGTGATTATGTCTCATAATCTATTTTAACCCCATTGAAGGAGCCTTTATTGCCACTTCATGAGCACTACTTCTCCTGTAATCATTACGGGAATAGCAAGTCACTTCTAAGAACCAGGAAGACCAGGAAGTATCTACTTTAGTGTGGATATGAGCTCTCTGGGGCAACACAGACAATTTCTATTTGTTGAACTGGGTAGA
Source organism: Micromys minutus (assembly GCF_963924665.1). Taxonomy (NCBI): domain Eukaryota; kingdom Metazoa; phylum Chordata; class Mammalia; order Rodentia; family Muridae; genus Micromys; species Micromys minutus. Next base: position 6,370,754 of record NC_137984.1, read on the forward strand.
GAGAGACAGAGGAGAGGAAAGGAGAGCGAAGAAAGAAGGGGAAAAAGGCAGAAATCAGTCATGAAGAAAAGGAAGGAAAATCTAAAGATGGGGTGCCCTACTGCATCATCAAGGGAAAGGCCGGGCTGGGGCACCTGGTCCATAGGAAGACATGAACCACTGTTGCCTTCACACACGTTAACTCAGAAGACAAGGGTGATCTGGCCAAGCTGGTGGAAGCTGTTAGGACCAACTATAATGACAGATGTGATGAGATCCGCCGCCAATGGGGAGTCAACGTTCTGGGTCTGTGGCTCACATTGCCAAGCTGGAAAAGGCAAAGGCTAAAGAACTTGCCACTAAAATGGGTCAAATGTGCACTAAGTTTTCTGTACATAAATATGATTACATTTTTTTTAAAGTGAGAAAGCACAAGACACAATTTCCGAGGCTTATCCTTCCTCTTTGGCTCTTAAAATCTTTCGTACCTCCCTGAGTGGTGAAAAGAGGGTGTGGTGAAGGCACCTTACTTAGGAGTGAATGTTCCAGTCTTTCACTCTTTACATGTTGCCCAGTTGTGAGTCTATGTATTAGTTGTCATATGTAGCAGAAACAACAAAGCCACCTCTATGTAAACGCGGTGGGGGACAGGAGATGGAACATAGCAAAGGCATCTCCCGGGGGATCTAATTGGGGACAGCCCTAGAGACCAAGGTTGCTGAGGTAGATAATGCCAGCCAATGAAGGACTGCTGTTTAGAAGAGACGCTTTCTTGGGACCAATGCGGTGTGGAGGGTATTAAAGGAGCTTGGAGTAGTACTCGGATGAGCTTTCTGCAGCGGTTCTCACCTGATCCCTGAGTCTGTGTCTTAGACTCCGCGCCCCATCACCTTCAACCACCAAGGGCAGGTAGGGTTGGGCAGCGAGTATTCCAGGGCACAGGCAGCAACCAAAGCAAGCTTTTCTCCTAATGACCGAGAGAGACACTGATTGATAGGAATATCTAGCGGGATATCACTAAGAGTCTTCAATTGCTGTGTTCTTTTAGCAAACCAATTAAGTATTTGGTTTTCCTCTAGGTCCATGGCCCATCTAGACCTAGGTTCCTGGCCACCAGAAGAATGTTAAGCATGGGGTCCATCTTTTGAGGCGGGCCTTCAATCAAGTGAAATATCGATTTGTTATTCCCACGTTTGTGCCACCAGTAGACTGGGGTATCACGAAGGCAGATTGCCATTGTAGGTCATAGGTTTTCTATCTAGATTAGCATTCAGCACAGTGAACATCAGTCAGTAAGCATGAAGGCACCAGGTTACGCTCTCCGTGTTGTCTCCAGAATCAGGACATTGACATCAGTTTATGGCGAGAAACCAATAACTTGGGAAATAGACTGAGTCATTCGGAGCTTTTTATGGGAACTCCTTCGGCCAAGAATTAATTAAATTGAACTAATTAACTGATTTTCTATAGTAAAAGTTGTCATTGTGGTGACAGCAGTCCAGCTGAATCTTTGTTTCCCTGGCTTTTGGGTAACTCTGCTTAGATTTCTTTCTTTCTTCTTCCTTCGTTTCTTTCTTCCTTCCTTCCTTCCTTCCTTCTTTCTTTTCTTTTCTTTTCTTTTCTTTTCTTTTCTTTTTCCCTTTTCAGACCATGTTCCTGCCAGTAAGCACTACTTGGCATCAGCAATAGTGCTTTGGTTTAGTGGCTGCATATGGGGTGGGTCCCTAATGAGGCAGTCTCTGGATGGTCTTTTCTCCAATCTCTGCTTATCTATTCGTCCTGTTATCTCCTCCCATTTGTGTTTTGTTCACCCTTCTAAGAAGGACTGAGGCATCCAACTTCTGGCATTCTCTTTGAGCTTCATAAGTTGTGTGAGTTGTTTCTTGGGTATTCAAGCTTTTGGGTTAGTATCTGCTTATAAGTGAGTACATACCATGAGTGTTCTTTTGCGACTGGGACACTTCATTCAGAACGATAGCTTCAAGTTCCGTTTATTTGCCTAGAAATTTCATGAAGTCATTGTTTTTAATAGTTGAGTAGTACTCCATTGTGTATATGTACCACAATTTCTGTATCCATTCCTCTTTTGAAGGACATCTGAACTTTTTCCAGCTTCTGGCTATTATAAACAAGGCTGCTATGAACATGGTGGAGCATGTGTTTTTGTTAGATGTTGGATCTTATACATTCTTCTCAGTACCTCATGGCACCTTTCCCAAAATTGACCATACATTTAGCTGCAAAACAGGCCTCAACAAATATAAGAAGATCAACATAATTCTATGCATCCTATGAGATTACCATGAATAAGGCTGGTCTCCAATAACAACAAAGACAACAAAAACCCACATACACATTTCCATGTGTGCTCTACTCAGTGTTAGCTTGGTCCAGGAAGAAATAAAGAAAGGAATCAAAGACTTGAAAATTTAACAAAAATAAAGGCACAACATACCCAAACTTATGGGATACAAGGAAAGCAGTGCTAAGAGGAAAACTCATAGCTTTGAGCATCTCCAAAAAGAAACTGGAGAGAGCACACACTAACAGCTTGACAACACACCTGAAATCTCTAGAACAAAAAGAAGCAGATATACCCAAGAGGAGTAGATGGCAGGAAATAACCAAACTCAGAGCTGAAATTAACCAAATAGAAACAAAACCAGGAGCTGGTTCTTTGAGAAAATCAACAAGATTAATAAGCCCTTAGCCAGACTAACTAGAGGGCACAGAGATTATCCAAATTAACAAAATCAGAAATGAACGGGGGGAGACGTAACAACAGAAACAGAAAATTCAAGAAATCACCAGATCTTACTATAAAAGCCTACACTCAACAAAACTGGAAAATCTGGAGGAAATGGACAATTTTCTAAACAGATACCAGGTACCAAAGTTAAATCAGAATCAGATAAACCAACTAAACAGTCTCATAACACCTAAAGAAATAGAAGCAGTCATCAAAAGCCCCCCAAACAAAAAGAGCTCAGAACCAGATGCGTTCAGTGAAGAATTCTATCAGATTTCCATAGAAAACATAATACCAATACTCTCCGAACTATTCCACAAACTAGAATAAAATCCCTACAAAGAAAGAGAGCTTCAGATCATTTTCCCTCATGAACATGAATGGAAAAATATTCAACAAAATTCTTACAAAGCAAATCCAAGAACACATCAAAATGATCATTCACCGTGATCAAGTAGACCTCATCCCTAGGATGCAGGGATGATTCAATATATGGAAATCCATCAATGTAATACACTATATAAACAAACTCAAAGATAATGTTTTTCCTGTGGGGTTGCAAACCCCTCCATCTCCTTCAGCTCTTTTTCTACCTCCTCCATTTGGGACCCTGTTCTCATTGCAGTGGTTGGCTGTGAGCAGTCTCATATGTGTTTGTTAGGCTCTGACAGAGTTTCTCAGGAGACAGCTATTTATTTCCCATACATGTATATTTTGAGAAGCTTCTACAGTAGTAAATTTGCATATGACCCCTCAAATGACCTTTAGTGCTAATTGTCTTTCCTGGACTTCCTCCTTTTCACATCTTCTTAGCACTTCACTGTCCTCAGTCAGTCTGTCTTCTGTTTGCTTATACACTTTATTTCCCCTTCCTAGGAGAACCTCCCCTCCCCTCTATCCTTGAACTATACTTAATCACTGTGGTTATATAGACTGTAGGATTCCTATACAACACTTAAATTTTAAGATCCACATATAAGAAAATATATACCATATTTATGTTTTGGGGGTATGGGTTATCTCATACAGAATGAGTTATTTCTGCCTCTAGGCATTTGCCTGTGAGTTTCATGATCACATGTTTTAAGCAACTGAATATTCCACTATATATACATTCCACATTTTCATTATCTCCATCCATCTGTAGATGGGCTAAGTTGTAAGTAAACATTGATGACTAGGCATCTCTCTAGTAGAGTGTAGATCTCTTCAGTGTGCCAGAGAGTGCTGTAGCTGGATCCAGAAGTAGATCTATTCACTAACAAAGAACCAACATGTTGATTTTCATAGTGGCCATACAATTTTAACTCCTATCAGCAATGTATGAGTGTAACTGTCTCTCCATGTCTCCTTCACTATGAGCTGTAATTTGTTTATCTTGGCCATTCTGACCAGTGTAAGATGAAATGTCAAAAGAGGTTGGATTGACATTTCCCTGGAGATTAAGAATATTGACAATTTCATAATTTTTTTCTCTGTCATTTCTGTTTTGTCTTTTGAGAACTCTCTGCTTAGATCTGTACTCAATTTTTAAATTGGGTTTTCTTGATGTTTAGTTTTTGTTGTTGTTGTTTTTTATGCATTTTAGATATCAGACCCTACTGGATGTAAAGTTGTTAAAAATCTTTTCTCCATTTTTAGCCTGATGTTTTCTCAGAATGATGGTGTTGTTTGCCACAGAGTTTTTCATTTTAATGAGGTCCCATTTCTTAATTATTGGCTTTGTTGTCTATGCTATTGGTGCCATGTTCAGAAAGTCTTCTCCTGTGACAATGACCTTCAGACTATCCCTCACTTTATCTTCTATAAGATTCAATGTCTCTGGCCTTATATTAAAGTGTTTGATCCACCAGGAACTGAGTGTTGTGCATTGTGAGAAGTCTGGATAGGTCCGCATTATTCTGTGACCTTTCAATTTGGTCAACTCTCTATATAGAAAATATGCCCCCCCTCAGTGTGTAGTCTAGCTTCTCCATAAATTCCAGATGTCCATATGTCTAAGGCTTCAGTTTTAGTCTACTAGAAACTTTGTCTGTTTGCCTGCTGATACTATGCTGTTTTTTATTGCTATAGCTCTGTAGTGTATCTTAAAATCAGGGATGGCAATGTCTCCAGAATTATTATTATTAATATTGTTATTATTATTTAAGAGTTCTCCCTTCTCCCCTCCCTCCTCTCTCTGAGTCTATGTGTTACTTTACGAAAATAAAAATTGTTAGCTCAAATTCTGTGACTAATTTTGTTTGAATTCTTATGGGGGATTGCATTGAATATGTAGATTGCTTTTGGGATGATGTACATTTTTACTATATTAATCCTACTGATAAATCATTATGGGATTTTTTCCCATCTTCTGTTATCTTCTTCAATTCATTTTCTACAGGGCATTAAAGATTTTAATCATACAAACCTTGTCTTGCTTGGTTAGAGTTACCCCAAGATATTTTATATGATTCGAGAAAATTGTAAGATGTGTTACTTCTCTGATTTCTTTTTTGGTCTGTATGTCATTTTATATAGTGTGTTATTTGGAAGCAATATGAAGCACCAGAGATTACATCTGGAAGGAAATAAAAATCAGGAATAAACAGCATTATCAAAATGAAAATAGTCTCACCTAATTCCAAGACCTAAATCATCTAATTTGCTTGGTTTTCTTCTTCTTTTGAAGATGTATTTTATTTTTTGTTGTGTGTGTGTATTTCCTTAGAGAAGGGTGTGTGCCCATGAACAAAGTGACTTAGCAGGTCAGAATAGGGTATTGGATCTGCTGGAGTTACAAGAAGAAGTGTACTTTGAACTAGACTTTGTGCTCTGAAGGTGATCCTATCCTTTGAGCAAGTGTACATTTCTCCACCCCCTGATTCTGTTTTGATAACACTAGTTTCCAGTGTTCTTATACACTCTTTTGCCAGAAAAGGTATTAATATCCCAGTTAAATGTCTAAATTAATTATTAATTAAAAGCATTATTAGTTTTCAAACCAAAATAGTTCCATACACATGCATGTAAAAATATTTTAGTATATAAAATTGGGAATGTCAAAAAAGTAAGCAAATTTTATTATATTTATTTTCTAATCTTACCTTTTATATTTTTGATTAAGTAGCCAAAGAAAAGTTAGCATGTATTCATTCATATTGCTCTAATCTCTTATGTTTTGAAAATTATGATATATAATGAGGGGAAATAAAATATGGGTTACTAATTTTTCATTTCCATTCCTACAGTAAATTTGACACCTTTCATTGCCCTCTAAATACAAATAAGTAAGGGGAGCTTCAAATGCCACTTCCTTATCTCATAGGAAAAGAAATTTCCTGGTTAAAGTGAATAAGTGACTTTCCAATAATTTACCATAAAAATCTTTCTCACTGCTTTCTGATAATGCCTCTAAAGATAGCAAAGCTTGGGATGGTGTTTCAACATCTCCACCCCGGTTTTTAATTTTCCTCTTGTCTTTTAACTTGCTGTAGCAACATAAATAAAGAGATATGAGTTCTACAAACCATCTTCTAAAGACTGAAGAATTCATTTTAAATCCAGCTTTTAGTAAACTTAATGGTTTAGTAAAACATGATGCGTCTGATGAGAAAAACGTGAGAAAATCATTACAGACAAGGTGGTCTTGTTCTATCTAGTGCTCAGGTGTCAAGAGCACAGACTGCCCTTGCAGGTGGCCCATGCCTCGTGCCCAATGCCAATGCCTGGTGTCCAGTGCCAAAGTCCTGCACTTCATACCCACCTCTAACCCCTGTGGGTACAGTGTCTTCTTCTGGGTGCTAGGCACTTGAACTCACACATGTTCACACCCACATACATCATTTAAAAATGGGATAAGTAAATCTCTAAAAAGAAAAGATGTTCCATACAAGTTGAATTTGCCAACAAAAATATGAAAGAGAAACGCTACAGCAGAGGGTCAAAACTTCTGCAGCAACGGTCCCTCCTCATCTAAAAAGAAAATAACAATAGCAATCTGAACCATGTTTGATGTTTAAGTTGGAAGGCAACTTGTTTAAAGTGTGCATAGGATAGTTCTGTAGCATACAGTCATTATATATTTACAGAATCAGAAAACGGTGTCAGAGATCGTGACTGAATTGTTAAGTTCCACTAGTAGAACTAAGATTCGAAGACAGCCCTGTCCATTTTGCCTTGGTGCAATACTCATTTCTTTTTTTGTTAATCTTTCACTTGACATGTGGCTACATTTAGAATCCACTCATCAATCTGGTCTGTTTTCTTAGACATGTTTCTACGGGTCTATGCCCCATTCTTGAAATGAAGCATCTAGAAACTGTGAAAACAATCTGGTTGTGTTGTCAGTGCTGAGTACAAAGTAGACCATTTAGAGGTCTAACAATTCACTGGTTATAATGAGAAATTGCTGTATCTTGGCTGAACTCAAATACTAGGAAGAGAGAGGAGAAAAATTAGAAAAAAAATCCTTTTAGTTGGGTCACAGTATTTTGCTTCTCACAGAAGGTTTTCCAAAATAACCACCACGTTCTAAAGAATTCTGAAGATATAAATATGCCGGTTATTCTTCTAGAAGGCACCGATGCTGAACCTTGGAAGTCTATAAACAGTCACTGTGGAAGATTGTTTTTCTTTAACTTAGCAAAAAAAAAAAAAAAAAAATAGTGTTCTACCAAAAAATGAAAAGAGTGGCTTCATGTATCCTACAATGATGTGTCCTACAATGATGTGTCCTACAATGTTACGTTTAATTGTACTATTTAATCCTCCTAACAGACCTGAGAAATATGCTCTACTGTTCCCATAGTGATGAGAAGAGGCAGCATGAAACCCTGTTCATCAATTAACCTCCACAGCAGAGGCTGGAGAGTAAGCAAAGCTCACAGATCTAAGGACACTGGATTCCAACTGGAATATGAATGACTAGCTGCAGGGCAGTGTATTATTCTCTATCTTGACTTGCTTCATGAACTCTGGTGAGTAGCCTCCTAGAATGCTACTCAGTTATTCTCCTGCTCTGTTTTAATGTCTCTTGTTTTTTGTCACTCTTATTTTTCAGTATGGATCGAGGATTAGTGATGTCCCGCTCTGATAATGGCAAACTGAAGGACTGAGACTTCAAATAGAGGTAACAAATAAAACACGTTTTCATGGTAAAGTATTCCACTGAACCATTTTAATCACGGTGAGCAGAGTTGGTTGCCATTTTGTGATCTGAGGGGGAAGAGTCATGTGACTTCACTTGAAAGCAGGTTATCTCTTCAAGGAGCCTGAAGCTGAATGTTATTCCAGGTGACACTTTGTCTCTTGGACCGAGATGCAGAGTAAAAAGTGATTTTTCATTCATTGGAATCTATGAGATCATAAACGTTTGTTCTTTCAAAACATTAATTTTTAGGGTAATTTGTTGTGCAGCAGTCAATCATTTATAAACACAGTTGCATGAAATCTGTTAAAAGTGTCTTTCACTCACTAGATTCAAGGAGTGCTCTAAGTATTTGCCAAGTTTTGTGTACTCTGTAGTTACTGACCACATTCTGAATGCGGATGTATATTCTGTAGCTCTAGGTTGTGTTGATTCCAAATTTGTCTTCTTCCTGACATGGTTAAAGCAGATAAACCCTGTTGTTGCTTTGGTCGTTGTTGTTGGTGGTGGTTGGTTGGTTGGTTTTTGCTTGTGGTGACAGTTAAGAAAATAAGTGTGTATGAATAAAGGCTAGTATTAGAATCGAGTTGAGAATTATGCTGGTTTGGGAAAGCAGAGCCTTAATCAAAGTATGAAATCAAAGACATTACAAAAAGCTACAACTCTTTAAAATACAGAGATCAACCCAAGGCTCACAGAATGTTGATGAAGAAGAATGCTGATTCTAAAGGCTAAAGGACCAGAAAGCAAGCCACAAGAGTTTGTTTCAGCCCGGACAGGGAAACTACTAGTCCTATGAAATATCTACAATGTGACTACCGAAACAAGACCCGAACAGTTCTAACATCATTTCTCTTCTCCCCACTACTTTTGTCATATCTGATAATTCCAACATCAACATCCCAGTGTGGATGGGGAATCTCTAGGTACCCTATTCCAATATAAACAGCTACAGACTGCTGAAGGGAGAGTTAGTCTTCCTCTGGAATGAGCGCCCTGATTGGTTATCTGGGAAAGGGGCGTCTGTGCAGGTCAACCTTGTGAATAAAAAGTAAAAGCTGAATGCAGAGAGGCAACACAGGGTACTGCAACTCCGGAGGAGTCCTGACCTGCCCTGGACGGCGTTAGATCTAAGATGGCTCCCAGAACACCAGTGAGGCAGAAGAAAGGAACCAAGGTGAGGGCAGAGGCCGCTCTCCTGGTCTTCACAAAATCCTGAGTTACTTCATCGGGCAGGGCTTTCACTGGTACACCTCGGTCCCCTTCCCACAGTTATTCAATTCTGAGTGCTCAACTCTAAAATAGATGCACGCAGGCAACACTAAACGGACTCCGTTGTCTTTATATTGACTCGTTTGTATGTATATGTAACAACAGTGAAGAGGAAGTGGAAAATTTACAAGGAAAAACTCAAACATGGGAATGGGACAATGGATGCTAAGGAGGAAAAGTGATGTAACTACATTTAAATAAAAAAGTTTGTACTATTACTAAGTAGAGTTTATTTAGAAATATATTTCCATTACAAAAAATGTGGCAGGCATGAATGAGTATTTACATATAATATCTTATGATTGGTAATTTAGTTGTGTTTAGGATTTAAGGTTAGTAAATATGAATCATAGTTTATGTGTTTTCCAAGAAAGCAATGCTAACTATAGGAAGCTGACACCTCCTGGCTGGTCAAAAGACTCTCTTTAGAAGCATTTATGTGGCCTCTATTCACCAAGGCTGAAGTCCCTCCTCTCTCCATGAGAATTTAACATGTCACAACTCATGCAACAAGGGAGGAGACAGATGAACAGCTAAGAGGAAGGGATAACGTCGAACTAAGGAGCACTATGAACATCTACAGAGGTGAGTGGCTGACCAAGCAAATGAAACGGTTAGAAGAGGGTTTGTTATCCATCAGCTTACTTCCTTTCCTATGTGCACTGAGATGCTGACAGACGCCATGTGACTGAGAAAAGCAACTTAGGACGTTTTGATAGTCAGTAATTTCCTCCTGTAGACTATAGACTGGACATACTGTTAACAGCCCTGCAACACTTATAAAAGTAAATTTTATTATTGTAAAATTAGAATTATGTCACTTTTCACTTCTCCTTTCCTCCCTCTCCCCCACCCTTAAGCTGTCTAAAATTCAAGGCATCAGGCCTCATTTTCTCTAATTGTCTTGATGAACATTGTAAACCAGCATAGTCTCCATTGAAGTGTTCAACCAGGTTGAGCCTTTGATCACTGTAATACAATGCTATTTACCACTCAGTTTTTTTGTGTCATATTTTCCATACTTTGCCACAAATTGGTAGGATGAGTGTCCTCTTCCTGGCCAGCAGGTAGTAGGGACAAGTTCTGATCAACAGTCACAGTGCAGAGAAGAAACTTGCCACCTATATTTCTCCTTCCATTTCGAGCCCAGTTATAATCAGGCAGAAACATTCTTCTTTCAACAGGACTCTGTATTTCTGATTTGGTAGAACCCCAGAAATATAACACATCTGCAAATTTAACAACACCAGCATCCCCAGAGATCCTCCGCAATGAAACATTACCATGTGATTCAGCCTCTTATGTCCCACTTCCACCTGTTTAGCGGCACTTCTAAGCTTGTTCCTAGAGGATTCACACACAGTGACTCAGGAGCCCATGCTCTCATTGTAGCATGGGCTGAATGAATTATTATTTCATATGTTATCTGGAACATTTGCAATGTCATCAAAGTGTTAAACATGACAGCCCGGGAACGTGTATAATATGTGAGAAGAAAACTAGAACCTTACAAATAAAGTTTCTTTGGAGAAGAATGTGAAGGTGAAGACTGTCAGACATTTTAGCACTGTAAAAGAAAAGCAAAAAAAAAAAAAAAAAAAAAAAAAAAAAAAAAAACTCGAACAATTTTCTCTTTTGCATGTTGTTCAGTTTGGAAAAAGAAACATGATTTTGTAGGGAATTTATCTTTAGATCTTGAAACAAGAACAGTTTATGACTTAGTATAAATGCAAAAACAGCTAAATAATACTTTTAGTATAATTTTGTTTCCTGTTTCTCCCAAATTTTCAGTATTACCAGAAAACCCTATTATGTTTACCTATATCCAGATGCAGATATTGAACATATACCATATTTATGAATATATATTAATATATATTCCACTATATATATATGTATACACATATATGTATATATATGCATATATATATATGTATATATTGCTACTGCTATTAGTAAAGCTTGAAATTGTTTGGAATGCTCTCTGGCTTTACTCCTAACCTTCAGCTGTTTAAAAACTGGGCCTAGTAATTCGTTCTTTCGTTCCCAGCTTCTATCTGCATATGCACTTTCTGCATTATCTGAGTCCCAGGGAGCTCATGAATCTGCCCTCTGGCAGACCGGGGCACTGGGATGGGACTACTGAGCAAGTCTCCCTGTCTCCTGATATTATTCATCGTAGCATTTTGTTCCAGTTCTGCTCTCTTAGGCTCTTTCAGTTTACATTCCTCATTCAGAGGGATGCCAAGAAAGCAGCAAGGAAGCATTTGCTAAGTTGGACAGGGAGGCACTGCAGAAATGAAGGCTCTGGATGGATGAGTATTTATCTTTCCTGGGCCCCAGCAGCAGAGCCTGTTCAGAGTGCCAGCAACTGCTTGGTTTGGTGTTCACACCATTTTCTGCTCCCCCCAGTGCGTTGCAGTTTATGGACAACTAGAGAAAGGACTGTGAACATTTTGGACATATCCAACCACTTCTGCCAATGTGTAAAGAGAGACAAAGACTTGAATTTTTAGGATACAATCAGGATACACTGTAGGACAAAGAAACGAACATGAACCCCTGAATGCTCAGTAAGTCACAGTGCGGGGTTCAGTAAGACATTTGGCCCATTCTTTACTACGAGCCGAGAACTCCCTGACAACTCCTTTGCAGCACTTTGATAATCGGGATACAGACAGACCAGCACCATTGATGTTTTGTGGTTTGGGTATCACTTTGAGGCCCAGATATGCTGATGTCTGTGGGTTTGCAAACCAAATGATCCCTGGACATCAAGAAGAACCTACATATTGACACATGTCCCCTATTCCAGTCTATACACATTCACTGTCTGGGAAGCCAAGGTTAAGTGGTATGAAAAGAAAATCTACAGATATGGGTAAAGTAGAGGGCTCTCTGTACTTTGTCGTCTTGTATATCTCTTGGTCCCCTGGGGGAGAGGGTTGACTTATAGACATTAATGTCTATAAGAATGACTTATAGACATGCTATGTTTGGTCATCAGGGTATATCTGCATTCCTTATGCTGGATTTCAATTCTTCAGTCAGGTAGTATGAATGACCTTGGGCACTTTGGAATCAGGAAACATGAAGGGACATTTCTTTAATTGGCACAGGCAGAAAGTTTTATGATGGGATTCCCCGAGCATGGAAGTTATTGATTTTCTGGGGAGGTTATGAAATGGAAAGTCCATGCACAAGGTCGGAGTCAAAAATGTTTGCGTTGCTTGTCAAAAACTAAAGTATGTGCTTGGATAATTTGTTCCTCATGAAATATGAATTTCAGCTGCGGAAATTTATTGTTATCAGATTATAAGTAAAGGGTTTGACAACAACAAAAATGCCTTCTGTGCTGTTCATTACTTGGGTATCTTAAAACCAGTTTAGCTCATGAGTCGATTCATGTCTTCGTTCGACAAAAATGGCTGTTTAAAGAGTACAACTATACAGTTTCCTTTCACGTGGGTTTAGGAGTCAGTTTAGATGTGTTTATTTGGAAAATATAAAAATGGGGTAAATATATAAGGAGAGACTTCCATTTCTTTCAAGACTTCTAGTGGCAAATAGAAAAGAGCATAGAAACCAATTTTCTGCCTATTGATGATACAGGTCCATAATTGCATCACAATTACAGAATATAAGAATATGTCATTGAAATATAATTTCTAGTTCAGGCTGGTCCACTGTGCTCAGTGTCTGCACGAAAGCATCTGGGCTTAAAACTTACACACACACAGTTGCACTAAGACAAAGATCTAAAGAAGGAAGTAACAAGGCAGATATGCAAATTGGGAACACCAGAGAGCATGCTGTCAGAGAAGGAAATAATGTGGCACCAAGTTTAAAGCAGTTAAACATCCTCAAGAAGTAAGATTCTGGAATTCAATTGCCTGTCTCACCTCAAGATGCTCACGACAGTGGACCACACTCAGCCACACCTCCACAAAGCTGAAGTTCAGCATCATGGAAAGCAAGCATTGTGTCTGGGGTGGGGGTGGGGGTTGGGGTGTTGAACCCCGAGTTTAAGGGATGTTTTGGTCAAGCAGCTAATAAATTTCAACTATGTTGTGAGCAGTGTAAGGTTAATTTTGAGATGATAACTGACACCCTCCTTTCTTTAAATGTTTTGACTGTTTTCTTCTATGTCTACTTCTGAGAGTCAGGCTAGAAAAGCTGCATGTGGCAGATGGGAAGGTTGAATATGAAACAGTATTTCAGCCCATGAGTTCAAAGCAGATAAAGAGTGATAGGAACAAGTTTCTAAATTCTGAGTTCTCCTGGTCTGCTGGCCAGTGCCCAGATTGCCTCTGCTGTGTGTAACTGATTTAGGAAAAGCATCCCAATTTGAGGTGAGAACCAGAGGTGAGAGACAGAGGTGAGATGAAACTTTCGAAGACACTATAACAGAAGGATGGGGCTTATGAGGTAGCTCTTGATTCAAGCTTGGTACCAACTAAGCCTGGAAACTGAGTTCAACTGCCAAAAGCAACATAGTAGAAAGAAAAGAATGACTTGGTAGTTGTCCTCTGACTTTCACAATGCATCACAGGGCATTGTTTGCGCATGCCCACACACACAAACATACACACACACACACACACACACACACACACGAACACAGAGACATAAATGCATTTAATAAAAGTGTTAGAGGAAAAGAGGACAGGCAATCCTGCTGACATAAATCCACACCTGACCCAGGATGAGCCACAGGGACAACCCCTTGAAAAAATAATTTCTACTACTATCGTTCAGAATTCCTTTTACTTTTCCGTGAAAATATTTCCTGTGTGCATGCAAAACATTAGATATTCATCAACATTTCCTCTTGTTTTATGCCCTAAGATAATAGGGAACTGAGCACAGAACATGCTTCCGACATTTCTTGGCAGGGATCTGGATGTAAGAAAACACCAGTCACACTGGCCCATGGAAGTAGGAATTAACTGTGAAAACTGTGTCTGAAGCCACTGGGTGCTGGGTCACTCTTCCAGTTTGGTAGCAGGACCATGAGACCAAGGCCCTGCACTTATTTTGATGGGACTTCATTGCTGTTGGGAAGTTAAAAGACATTAGTTTCCTCAGGTTCCTGGGAAATGTATTTCTTCAAACTTTATGCATTAAACTTAATGTAGTGCATGGATGTGTCATTTTCAAACCTTGAATTAATGTCAGTTAAGTAGGAAGGTTCTATACCTATATAACCTGTAACATTAGAACTGCTCAGGGAATGCCCTTGAAAGACTCAAGTCAACTACACGGATTTTTCTTTCTTTTCTATCATCCAGTATGATAGAAAAATACCATAATTTCCATCTGTATAACAACAAAACAAAATATATATCTTGTCATTTAGATCAAAGTCTGTCTTCACATCGAGGACTATTGATATTTTATATACAACAAATCTACACATTTTCTTTCTCCAGAGGCAGATTATTTGCAAAGCAGGCACTAAATAAATTCTATTAGATAAAATATAATCCTGTACCCTACACTGTACACACAATTAAATTCAATGGTGATGAGCTATGCAGTGTATGGTGGATCCAGAAGAAAAAAATGTTTATTTTGCAATCAGAAACACAGAAATAACATAGATACTGCACATGATGTTTTCAGAAGAGAGAACAAGCAGAAGGAGGCCTATGTCAGACCATAGTCAATTAAAAAAAATCTGTCAACCAAAGATGGGTAAAGTCAATTCCATAGGATCAGGACAAATAAGAGGGGGAATTTTACTAACAGTAAGGGGGCAGATATGCACTATGACTTTAGAGTTCTGATTTCTGTGAAAGAGGAATTATAAGCTCCACCTCTACAGCAGAAAGAGTAAGGATCCAGAGATATAAATGGGTAGATGATCAGAAAAGGGCTTCATACCAAGGAGCAGTGCACTGACCTGCAAGACGTCAGGTCATGAAGACAGGAGAGTCTGACCGGATTCAGTGTCACACAAGAAATAAGAAACCACTGACAGAACATATGTGCCTTAAAAATACAGACTGTGTGTTCACACACCTACTCAGCTTCCCAGTCCAATATCGAGACACTTTGGATGTTGAGTTTCTCTCCTCTGACTAGCATAAGATCTACAGTGTAAGGTCACGAGGGTCATTACCCAGTGAGAATAAGCAGGTTTGGGCTGGTTA
The DNA here is from genome assembly GCF_963924665.1 of Micromys minutus. NCBI lineage: Eukaryota > Metazoa > Chordata > Mammalia > Rodentia > Muridae > Micromys > Micromys minutus. Next base: position 6,386,037 of record NC_137984.1, read on the forward strand.
TTGTCTTTCCTTCTGTTACAAAATTTGTTTGGAAAATGGTCTGTTAGTCTTACGAATAGCAAGGGAGAAATATTTAAGATTAAATTTAGCAGAAATCTCCATAGATAAATACATAGAAAAGGTAAGTATTTTAAAGTGCTCCAAAGTTAACAGACACACATCATTAACAATTTATCATTCTTCCCCAAGCAGTATTTTTGCAATAACACAACATAACTGCAGCTCATTTCTATCTTAAAAGATAATTTATATCTATGTCTGTAATGCTGTATGGTCAGAGTATTCTCACCAGAGAAAACACAATGGCAATATCTGGAGTTTTGGTTGGTTTGGTTTTTTATTTTGTTTTGCTTTTCTATTGTTTTAAAATATTTGGTTTTGACAATATTTAAAGTGCTATATATTTTTTCAGGAATTATTCATGCTGTCTTCCGAGATTTAATAAGCTCTGTAAATACGATCATGTTGGCTCTGAATTTTCTCTGTGGTAATAAATATCTCTGTGTATGTAAGTTCTAAAATCTAACGAAGTTTCAAAATGGCAGATGTGTTAGAAATCTTCTTACACACATACAGGTGGTGTCAAAATATATTTAAAAATTGTGTATTGCCTCTCTCATAGTATAACTCTTTGTTGTGATTTCATTTAGGTAGAAATATAAAGGAAGAGAAGACTTTAGGCAGCATTGGATGAGCATCTACATCACAGGTATGAAAACTAATCTCAGCAACTCCCATGATCTAGAACTGTCAATGTTCCATGGAAAAGAAAATAAACTGTTATTTACAAGAAATGATAGAACTTTCTGTCACCTCCTTAGCTATATTTCATATTGAGAATTATTTTCTAAATTTTAATTTTTAAATTTCATTTTCAATACAGAACCAGACGATTTTGTCTTTAGATGCCAAGGGAAGAGACACACGTTAAATAGAAATGTTAAACTCTCGCAGGCTTTTGAGACAGAGAATGCACATTGTTTTGAGTGAATGCTGATACACTCTTACTGCTCTGCTTACCGATCACCCTGTGGCTGTACTTGACATGGGTCAGAAACTGTCTCTTATCCCAGAAAATAGAGAATTGGCAGCTTCAAACACTTTAAATTATTATGGGTACAAGGAATGATATAATATGCTGATAATCTCATTATACAAGAAAATGGGGCCTGTGGGAATGAATCACAGTGCTAAAGTTCAGCCTGTGCTAAATACTGAAATTCTGTCTTAAAACAAGCAAGCAAGAAAGCAAATTAAAAATATCATCATCATCAACAACAAAAACAAAACCTATGATTTACTACTGGTGTTAGTCTTAGAGCTTTAATAAGACTTGGATCAGATTTTAAGGCAATGTAACAGACTATGTCGATGCATTGAAATGAGCTTTGTCGGTGCAGAGATATGAAATAGTTGCCTACATAATGGGTCACAGGAGAAGAGGAATGGCATGTTTGCCTCCTTGGTTACTGAACAACACAGCAGTTCTTCAGTTACAGAACCAGTTTAGACCTGAATCAGTTTTCTCCATAGTTAGTAATCAGTTTGAGTGTCTTCTTTTTCAATGATATCTGATAAACACAGGCAATACTTGATGCAGGTCTTCCATTTTTACCACACTATGGATATTGCTCAAAAACTATTACAGAAGACAAATGGAAGCCATGTTTTTTTTATAAAGGTCAAAACATTGCTTTCCCCTGCCCCCCTTTCTCTCCTCATCTCTAGTTCCTTCCCCCTTACACCCAAAAACTGATGCACAAGGACACTCACCTAGATCCCCAGAAATCCAAAGAATTTAAAACTATGGGGTTCTCTTAAAGGAATGTAAGTATGTTAATACACAATCACTTTAGCTTCAATAGAGTCATAAGATGTCGAATAAATGGTAAGCGTTTTCCATTTTTTGTTTATTGTGGAAAACTCATGAGAGTCTAACATACAGTTAAACTCGACCCACAACCTGGGTCAATTCTAACTCTGGAACCTCTCTAACCCACACGACAGTTCTACAGACCTGACATCTATTGAAAACCAGGACATTGTGTTACCTGCTCTGTATACGATGCTTATGGATGGCCCTTAGATTTCAAAGACATCTCCTTCTACTTAATGGCTTCTTCTACCACATTTCTGAAATTGTCTCTTCTGCCTCTAAAGGATCAGTGGCCTTTTCTGTATTTGTCTGAAGGATGCCTCTTCTTGCTCCACTTAGAAAGGAGCTTAAAAACCCAGACTCGACACCGGTCTATAATATAGTAATAAACAGTAAGCAAAAAAAAAAAAAAAAAAAAAACCCACAAACTACATTGTATGGGGAAGAATTGATAGCTTTGGCATGACATCTCAAAGGTGATTGAGAACTTTGGGAAAGGTTGAAACATGAAACAGTATTTGTTGCTCCAAACCAGTAAGTTACCAGCACGTTTATACAGTTCAAACCAGTAAGTTACCAGCACGTTTATACAGTTCAAACCAGTAAATTATCAGCACGTTTATATAGTTCAAACCAGTAAGTTATCAGCGTGTTTATATAGTTCAAACCAATGATTCCCAATTTTTGCGTCTTGTCATGTCTGAAGTCTGACAGAAATTATAGTAAAAGAAAAGTAATTTTATCAAGTCATTAAATCCATGGACAGTCACTTCACCTCTTTCGCTCACTTCCACATGTCCTAGTCCGCAGTTTTATGTCAGCATTTTGACTTGCCTGTCTCATCAATCAACTGTGAGGCCGACATTAATTGTGGGGTTTTGTTTCCCTCTACT